>NC_092212.1:73474762-73505904 GCF_043381705.1 Parasteatoda tepidariorum
TCCAATGCAACAGACTTACAGTTATAGAAAAAAAAAAAAAAAAAAAGGACGTAATTTGTTAAAAATCAGTAAAAAAAAAAAAATTATTCAAGTCTACCTACATTTAGCCTTCTACCTTAGACAGATTACGTGCTCATTTTAAATTAATACAAAAAAAAATCATTAAATAATTATGATTTAGAACAGGGGTTTCCAACTTACATGAGGCCGGGGGCCGTAATTAAAACACCAGTCAAATGGCGGGCCGCAACTTTATCAAAATTTTATATAGGACACTTTTATGTTTGAAGGAACAATAAATATTACTGTCAGACTTTTACCAAGTTGTACAAAACAAAAGTATGAAATTACGAATTAAATTAAGAAGTAACACAGGATTAATTTTGTATTTGAATAAATATTTTATTGGATGCAAAACCTGAGAAATAAATTTCTTTACACCGTTGGTATGCTAAATTTCACAGAAACGAGGAAATTAGGTTTTTTAAACGAAAGAAAAGTATTTTAAACCCATATAGATTTTTTATAAGAAATGTCCGCAAAAAAATGACAAATAATATACTTTAGTTCGCGGGCCAGAAGAAAAAGGCTTCGCGGGCCACAAGAAAAAGGCTTCGCGGGCCACAAGAAAAAGGCTTCGCGGGCCGCCAGTTGGTAACCACTGATTTAGAAGATACTGCTGTAACAGACAAATAGAGAATACCTTGTTTTTTAGATACCTTAATTTTTAAGCATTCATATTTTATGGGAAGAAAATATGAATTTCACTTAATTTAGAGATATTACTTTCATAAATTTTAAATACTGTCACAATTTAAATAAAAAAAAAAAAAAGAACTCCTAGTCTTATTATAGCCACATTAGGTAAAAATACATTTTCAATTCATTATTTCCTCCGATGCTCGGTAATTTATTACACTGGGGAACAAATTTTAGTTGCCTTTATACAAATACTTGATTTTACCTAATAAGAGTTTAAGGATTTTAAATCTGAAATTAGTTTTACTAATAAAGCTACAGTTTTATTTTTTTAAAATTGGCATATTTTAGTCTATTTTTTGTCTGAATGTTTAAGTTTAAATACGTTATATATAACAGGGAGTCGATTAAATGTTACGATAAACTTCTAGTGGAGTTAAAAATTGGATAGGAACTCGTGCCCGGATATATCATCGTTCGTTCGCGGCCAGAGACGCTTCCCCATTAAGACCTACACACGAAGAAATAGTTCATAATAGTTCGTAGAAGCATTTATGAGATCCCCTGTTTAATGTAACGTTTTAAAACTAACACATTTCAACAACAAAAATTAGACTTAAAAAAAAGTAACTGGGTGAGAGAAACCGGCTGCAGATTTGAAATCAGTGTATACGAAAGTATTTAAAAACGGTTAAAAGAATATCGTGCAAAAAAAAAAAAAACATCTCAGTATTATAAGTGTTATTTAAAATCTGTAGTATAACTCTCAGATATTTTCATAAAAATAAAAATGCTTAAAATAGTAACATAGGCAAATAGCTTTTTTTGTTGCTATAACCATTAATTTGTAGTGATTACAAACAATTTTTCCCGATAAAGAGATAGAAATGCATAGCTGCCATCATGGGTAGGGAAAAACTCAGTAGATTTTAAGGAATAATATGATGGTTGTTACATGATGTACTAAATATTTTGTAAATAGGGAATTTTTATGGTTATCAAAATCGATAAACTGCAATATTTTCTAGTGATGTAACGAATAGTGATGGGGCCGAATAGCCGAATATGCGGCCAAATTTTAGGCCGAATACTTACTTTTTAAAAATTTCTCTTATGATTGTAATTTTGTAATTAAAGTAATTTTCAAATTTTAAATTAAAAATGAAATAAATTTTCAAAAAATTGCTTCTTTAATCTTTGTATATTTAAAAAAATTTTAACAACTTGATTTATTTTTTGTAATAATTTAGATATCTTGATGCCAATAACAAGGCAATATGACTTTCATAAATCTAAATAATTAATAATAGCATATTTTAGTTATAGTTATACTTGTAATTTATATGCTATTTTATTTAAAATAAGAACTCATTACTACTGTTAAATGTATTCTTAACTTTTTTTTTTTGTCAGAAAAATTATTAAAACCCAGAAAATTAAGAACTTCTTAAAAAGTTTCACTTTTGAAATTTTAATTTTGTAATTAAATAATTTTCAAATCTTAAATTAAAAATGAAATAAACATTAACAAATTTGCTTTTTTAAACTTTCTATATTTTAAAAAAAATTTAACAACTTGATGTAATTTTTGTAATATTTTAAATATCTTGATGCCAACCATAAGGCTTTTACAAATCTACATAATTAATAATAGCATATTTTAACTAATTATACTTGCAATTTATATATTTTATTTAAAATAAGAACTCATTACGACTGTTAAATGTATTTTTAAAAATTTTTTTTTTTTTTGCAAGAAAAATTATTAAAACCCAGAAAACTAAAAACTTATATGTCAATTTTTTAACATCATTTAACAGATTAATTTTCTTTAATTCAGGATGTTAAGTTATTTACATTAAAATATAAATATTCATTATTCGGCCGAATAACTTCAGTATTCGGCTAGGCCGAATATTCGTTACATGATGTAACATGATTAGGGATGTAACTTACATCCCTAATATTTTCCAGTTATGATCGACATTAAAGATACTTGAAATGTTAGGTATTATATTTACTCATAATTTCAATAGTAATGGGCATTTAATTCATCAAAGATAGTTAAAAGATTCTTTAATTAATTTAAAAAGGGAATTTACGTAAAAAAATAAACTGAACATTTTAGAACAAAAAATGTTTTAAGCTGATTTCTATAAATGAGGCTCACTTTATTATGTATTAGTAATGCTTATTTAAATATTCAAAAACAATCTGTGTAAAAATTCTATTTCAATAGGGATTGTTTTGGAAACATACTGAATTTTAGGGAATTTTCTAAAATGTACAAAAACTAGGAGAATTTTTAATCAAACCAGCAGACCAGGAGAAACGGGCAAAATCCAATAGAGTTGGCAGCTACAGAAATGATATATATTTTCGATTACTTCGAAAAATAAGTAGCTCCTTGCAGTTATTATTAGTTTTTGTTATTAGTTTTCTTCAGTAGTTAACCAAATTCGATTTTTTTTCCCTTAATATCTATTATTTTTTGAGAAAATACTCAACGAAATGAAACGGGTAACATTGGTTTTTCTAATCAAATCAAAATCGAAAGCAATGAACCAAGTGCAACAAAGCCAAATGCAGGGTGAACAAAAACCTACCATATCACATTTATTGAGTAAGGTGTTATAAACTACATTTGACTTGAAACTAAATGAAAGAATGAGAAAATAATCGAATAAGAGGAGGCACATCGGGGTCGTGGAACAGGTGTTACTTTAGTAAACTCCCGTAACAGAGAATCAAATAGGTTTATACTCTACTTGATCAGTTGATATTGGTTTCCTAAAAACTTATAAATTTTATAGAGAATTATTTGATTTCTTTTGTTTTATAATTATAACTTTTACTAACAATAAATTATATCAATCATAGACAGCAGTGAAACTTACTTACCTTTTCCTTTTTAAAAAAAAAATGTGCTTTATCGAAAATTTCAACCAGATTTTAATTGGAAAAAAACAGTTAATTTTGTCAGCAGATACGAGCACTTAACAATGAATATTCTAGTTCAATGTTAAGAATTATTAATTTAACAAAACTAAACTAAACGTTTAACTATTATAAACTAAACGTTAACTAAACTAACGTTAACTTATTTTTTTTTTTAAATTTAGAAGAAAAAAAAAGAAAAGCATGTTTTGATTAGAAGACTAAAATTAAAGAATCCGTGCATTTGCAACAAATTTTAAACCGCTCTTTTAATAATTTGAAAGACACGTGCTATTTTTAAATAAAACTGTAGACACGTTAATTAAAAAAAAAAAAAAAGGAAACACATGAGAAAGTGCGTATTTCTTTTCATATAACTATTAGCTATCCATAATTATTTATTATAAACATGTCAAATTCTTTAAAATATCTATTTATTTAATTCCACTGTTACCTCTGAATAAATGAAAGAGGCATTTTGAAAAAGTATTTTGAATTTCTGATGTAAAAATTAAACTACCAGAACAGTTAAATTGTACTTAAATTCAAAATTAAATAGTTAGATCTTTAGTCTATAATATCACAGAGTTGGGAGGATTTGTTGAAAAGAATATTTTTGAATTTAGTAAAAGCGTAGTTTATGGAATAAAATAGAAATGATTTTCTTCTACATGAGAATTGCCTAATTTTGCTTGTAAAATATTAAAACGTAACAAAATCAATTGGTATAATTTAAATAAGAAAAAAATACAAAGAAATTACATTCTTAGAAATAATCTTTACATAGAATTCAAACAAAAAGAATTTGATCTTCGAAAATTTTTAAGAATTAGATTTTCCAAACAAAATGAAAAACAAATGTAAACATGCTAAGAGATTTAAAATACAAAATTTAACTTTTTCCGTTACAACAGTCTTCGATAAAGCTGAGATCAAAATGTGACACACTGGGGAACGAAAAGAAAAAGCCGGTGTTGCAAAACTCAGCGGCGACCTTGACAGATTAACTTTTGACAGATTAAAAATAATCAAAGAAAAACAAAAGAATTCTGGTTTTTTGAAATTAAATCGAAGACTCACCTCGCTTAATAAATAACATCCTTCACATCTGTATAATCCATAACAAAGAATTTGGCATTTAAGTTGAGTTCAAGATGTTGTTGACTAAATATCCACAAATAATCGTGAGTTGACACTGTAATAACAACGTGCTCGCTTTTTGCACTCAGGTATGTTTACCTAATGTCGTTTCGCTAGACATGCCAGATAGAGAAGTGTATCGGAGGAGGCGTTCCCCCATCCACTTTCGACTTCGTTGACTTCGAATCTCAGGTACGTGTGAAATTTGGTATCGCCATCTAGTTAAGGAATAAAGAACTAAAAAAAGACGGTACAATTAATTTCTACCTTTTTATTACTTTTCATGTACTCCAGTGTATCAAAATAAAATAAAAATCAGGAAGAAATTCAATTTTAAAAAAGTCGTATATTTTAAATACGATTTCTCAGGAACTATTCAACCGATTTTTCTCAAATTTTATATTTTGCCTTGTAAAATTAAATGCTTTAAAATGACGTAAAAGTTGCATTCCTTACAATTCAAAAAATTTTCGACCTTTATTAAATAAAATAATTTAAAAAAATGAATCTTAACTAAAATTTATTTTTTGTATGGAATTCTCTTTGAATAAACGAGTCTTAGACTTGTAATGACAACAATTTAAAAAGTTTTCGACTATCATTAAATAAAATAATAAAAAAAATGAATCTTAACTAAAATTTATTTTTTGCATGAACGAGTCTTAGACTTGTGTACAAACATTTTTCAATTCGTTTTAAAAGTTCTCGATATTTGGCGAAATGCGCAAAAAATAAAGTTAACATTACATTAGGATCATTACATTAAGGAGAGCGATCCGAACTTAGGATCGCTCTCCTGACGAAACTATGGGGACCACATTTCCCAGATTGCGGCTACACGCAATAATTTGGGGGACAGAAATCCGAATCCGTTGGAGAAAAAAAAAGGTATGCTTTACTCAGAGAAAGTACGTTTTTGTGTCTGATTTCGTAACTTAAAATCTCGTCTGCTCTAATTAATTAGCATATTTGCGATCATCCCCTTGTGATCATTGAGATTGAGTCCCAGAATGTGACGATCCGATCTTTAGATCAAAAGTTATTTAGGGTAATCCGTTTTTTTTTTTTTTTTTTTTTTTTTTTTTTTTTTTTTTTTTTTTTTTTTTTTTTTTNGAGTATCTAATATCATAAGATTTGAAAGAAATGTGTTTAATAAAATGACAGGATAATAAGTGATAGTACGAGAGAAGAAAAAATAAGGTGAAAGAAAAGAAAGAAAAAGAAGAAAATGGAAGGAACGAAAAGGGATCTAGCTATCAATGAAATAATAAATAAGAAAGTAAAATTATTACTAGTACTGAGGCAGCAGATCAAAAGCAATTAATAGGAAATTAATTATTATTTTAAGCTTAGAAATTTCATCCTTACTCGCCAACCCCAATAATTTCATTTATTTTTAGCATCGTGGCGATAAACAGATTTATAAATAAATATCAAAAATTATTCCATTAAAAGATCCCAAAATGATTCATTTAACACAAATTTACCCACTTCTTTAAGAATCAAAATTAAAACTAACAATAACACTTATTTATTCACTTAACTTCATCTACATAATAGTGTTTTTCGTCGCTCTTATTTATTTTTTTGATTACTATGAAAACTTATTACGCAGTTTTTCCAATTGTAAGTTTTTATCCTGAAACAAATATTTTAATTAACTTATATTTTCCTTCAGTTCCAGATATTGTTGATCAGTTGTTGTCCCTCTTCACTTGAAAGTAGTTGGTTCAAAAGTATCAGATAATTGCTGATCGTAGTTAGTAACAGTTTAAAACGAAATATCACAGTTTATTGGATTTTAGGAAAAAACTCTTAGTAAAGTTTTTGATTGCATTAAAAGAAATACATTTAATTCTCATTAATTTATATGCCTTAAACAAAATTTAAAATAGTTAATAAATTTAATTATGCAAAACAAACCTGCACTTGGAGAATAATTTTATATCTGTTTTTGGTGATTTAAAAAATGATGATTACTCTCAAATACACTTAAAATATTATCATCCTACACATCATAAATTTTCACTAGGTTGCAAGTATTTCCACTAGATATACTTTCTTTTTTAATGCAATAAAATTCAGCATTTTGAAATCAAATTGTTCAGAAAACCAGGATTTAATATTTAATTAATATAAATAATATGAAATAAAGCAAACTTATGTGCAATGGAAACTACAGTAATTATGTACTACATATGCCTTTAATGCATTTTATAAAATCAAACGATAAATCATAGGGGGAAATTTTTTGTTTCGTATCGCTGTTTTCAAATCTGCAATTGGTTTCATGATTTTAGACTCTTTGGAAAACGATCAAAATCATAAACGTAATAATAGCAAAGTAAAAAAAAAAAGCATCTATCTATTTATATTATATAAAACGCTAATACGTACGTATGTATGTATGTATGTATCAATAAAACCGATGATATTTCTTTTCTCGCGCTGGCAACAGTTTTCATTTTTAATTGATTGGATTCGGCGCGCAAGAGCACGTAGTGAGCAACCAGATAACAATAACCAGAGTGAGCATTATCAGGTTGTTCAATTCAGATTCATGCACTAAAAACATGACAATATTTAATTTAAACTCAATTAGGAATTAATTAATTAATTGAAGTGAGAATGCTTTAAAAGGCCGCTGTTGAATTGATATTTTTCTACTGGGAGCTACCTAAACGTCTAAAAAACGTTTAAGTGTTTGTATTGAATGCATTGAATTTTTTTATATTTCGCGTTTATTTATGCATTGAATTTTCACGCTTTAAAATGCAGAATATTAGTGAAGCAATATTTGATAATTTATTTTGCTAATATGTTTCTTATTTAGCTAATGTTTTGATTTTTTCACCATGTACAATCTAAATAGCTAATATACTTTTTTAAAAGCCAATAAGAACATTGGTAGAATTCATCTACATAAGTACAATACTATGTCTTTGATGATAAAATACTATGTCTTTGATGATAATATATTATGTCTTTGTGCTAGAACATTGTGCTCATTGGCGAGCGAGAGCAGCGAGCCATGGTTCACGGCGTGAACCACATAGGATTGCGTAACAATTCTCGGGGGTTGGCGAGCGTTAGCAAGCAGGGGGCGGAGCCTCACAGGTAAATAAATACCTTTAAATTCGGGATATAAAAATATTTTACCGGAAAACGATACTTTTATGACTTTTATTAGTTTTATGCTGATGACAGCCAAAATAATATGGAAATTATTAAGGAAAAACTGGATCCTACCACATGATTTTCCGGCCAATAAAAATATACCAACTATCGAAAGCTCCGACACTTAGATTTTCTTTTATTTAGATTTTCTTATATTTTCGTATATAGTTAGATCCTGTTTTCTTTCATATATTGTAAAGTGCCGCAGTTGCCAAGAAATAATTGAAGTAACGGAAAATTGATCAATAACGGGCTCATAGAAGCTTTCTATTTACATATTCCATCATGGCGATAGATTTGAAAGAAAGAAGCCGTTCTTCATTGATACCAGATGTATGATATTATCTGATGCACCATTTTCTTTTATCTATTGTAAAACGCTGCAGTTACCGAGAAGTACAGGGAAATGGACCCGGATCAAGGATTTGGACATGTCCAGAAAGTATTAGAAATGTTCATTTTGACAAAGAGGACATCTGGAAAAAAAATGACAGCTTTCCATATGGTTTAAGTTGGGTTTATCGATATATTTTGTTTTAATAACTTTAACCCCATTGGTCAGGCAAGTTTCAGTTCTTAAGGAAAGTTGACTTTGCTTCAGTTTGAAGCTTTCTTAGAGTGACGATACTGTCCCTTGACCAGAATAATCATAATGGAATTCTTCGGTAAACAGTTACAATTTCGCAAAGTCACTAGTAAGTTTATATTTTAATTATATCTTCTTGTAATCTATCCTTCTGTATTACTTCGTTTTAGTACCTTGGCTATTTTGAATTCCTCATAATTTCGAGATTTAATTGGTATATATTTTATAAATTTTCCCATTAGCTTTTCCTCGAAGCTGAAAAAATATATTGGAAACGGCTGGTCTTAATATTAATATTCTAATAATATTTCTTAGTTTAATTTTTCGATGCATTTTTATTATTTTAATGTCTCAAGTTTATCTAAAATTTATTTGTACTTTCAGATTTGATGAAAAAAGGGAATAAAAATGACAATGCAAAACTTGATAAAGGTGACGCAGTGAAAAGAAATAATAATAGCGCAGCACAGGTAAATTCACTTTATTAATAAAAATTAATTTTTTAAATTTTTTTCTTTTTTTACTTTTTTATCATTCATTTTTTTAAAAAATACAGTGGTATAAGCAATAATTCCTTTATTTCATATTACTCATTTTCGATTTTTTTTCCCGGACAATTCCAATATTCTTAATTTTATTTATGTTAAAAGAAGGTGTTAAAGATCCTTGTTACTCTATTTTCTGTCATCTCTTTACCTCTATTTATTACTACAGTCTATGCTTTTTATTACGACCCTATTACCGAGATTCATTCATTAAAATGACACATACATTAAGTCCCATTTCCTATTCATTCCATAGATGCTATTTATTTTAACACCCATCGCCACTGTTTAATCCAATATAAGGCCAAAATTTAGTTTCATTCTTTAATTTACTTTATTGAAAATCTCTACTTAAATAAGTATTCAACATTTTTACTCTTTCATAATAAAATGCTCCTATTGACAATGGGATAGTATTAAAAAAAATCTCACAATTTTACAAAAAAAAAAAGAAAATAAATAAAAAAATTGTACCGCTGGTAATTACAATAAAATCTTTAATGCAGGGAAACTTAAAAATGACTCGAAATTCCGACCCCTTGCTCATTTCTTCACGAGTGATAAATAAATTCTATGCTGAATAATAAATTCTAATATTTTCTAAATTCCAAATTTTACTATTTCAATTAATAAAACTAATTAGCCCATTATAGTGCCAAACTTCCAATTTCAATACTGCGAGCGCTTGGCGTTGCAATCGTTTTCCCAATCCTACTTCCTGATAAAATTAATGGCGCTGCAACCGCAAATTAATAATTAATTTTTGCATCTATTTCATAAATATTCAAATTCATTAAACTTTTTAATATTTTTTTTATTTTCATTTTAATTTTTTTTTAATTTTTAAATCATGATTATAAATAAAGAGCTTAGTGAATAAACCAAGTGAGTGATATTTCTATAGTGGCTGTAATCCGAATAAGAAGAAAAAAGAAGGAATTTCATTTTTAGATTTAATAAGGAGGATCAAGTAATTCTCTGCCGTATTTTATTTACCACTACCTAATTTGAAATAAAAATTACGCATGCATGCTTGAAACTATTGTAAACTAGATACGTTAAAATTAAAAAGAAAGCAAAAATAATATTGTTATATTAAACATACCCATATTTATGTAAACACTTTATGTTATTTCCCCTGATTAATAAATGCTTCCGAAAATGTCACTTATCTACTTCTTCCTCTAAACTCTTCTCATAATTCATGATGTATAAAATTATTATGGAAAGGTGAAAGAATCTACCAGTTTTCTAAAGGACTTAAGCAATCACATGACTATGACTATTCCCTTTGAATGATTAAATATTAACATAACTTCATGGATTATTTTCCTAGTTCATGGTTAAAGAATAAAAGATATATTATAACATAAAAACTTTTTTTTAATCAATTATGATATCGTACATTGCACCAACATGCGAAAATCGTTATAAAGTTCCAATTGCATTTATTAGGTTTAAAAAATGCATTCACAATCATTGTAAAAATTCTGTTCAAAAAGTACAATAAATTAATCAATCATTTACCTTTCTATAATTTTTTTTTCTTCCTTTTTTGTGAAATGTTAGTCCCTTTATGTGGTTAATTTCCAAGTTAAAACATGTGGCCTTCACACATATCTAGCTACGACTTATATGCATCTAGATATATAATATTTAGCTAAAATCGCTGACAGTGACCAAATAATTATTTAAAACGAATTTATAATCTTTAATGTATTACTTTATATGGTACTTGTAATTAATATAAAAAGTTATATTATGATCAATTATTCTGTTTGTTATTAAAGAATAATATTATTTTCTTCAAATTAGTCGAATAATTTTTCAATTACGAGTAAATATTTATGGTGATTTTATTTCTGTGTACTCTTAATACAAACTACGCTCTTTAGTACAAACCGCGACTCTTCCATTAGAACGACTGATACACGAAGTCCCGTTTGCTTGTTAAATGCACTGCCATTTTAACATCCAGTAGAATGACCGAACTAATCCGTACTTTATTATCCGTTCATAACGACCGAAATTTGTTTCTTTTTTTTTTTTTTTTTTTTTTTTGAGATGGAGACTTGTTNTTTTTTCAGTTCTAGAATATCACTTCAAATATCATGCTAAAAAGTTTTTAACTATCTAATTGAAAATTTTTTTCATTGACAATGAATAGCAAAAGTCCCCAGGAAATTATTCAAACAACTATTTCTTTTCATGTTACCGCTCAATACAGGCCAGACATCTTGATATTTTGATGAATGACAAAAAGAATGATAGGACCACCAACTCTTATCCGAGATGGTCCTTGGCATTATCTATGGTCAAAATGATAGTGAAATATCGTTTTCTTTCATTATTGAGAATAAGAAGTGTTGAATCCTAGACAGGGAATTGGAGTCTCTTGTATGCATCCATAACCTTTGCAAATTTCTTTTTAAATGTTATGATTCCTATTTTTCTAGTCCGAAAACAATCCTCACTCTTTTCGTGAACCGTTATAACAGGCAGTTTATTTTGGAGATTGTGCACTATTCGCTTTTTCTTACTTGTATTTTTGGATAAACTTCACAGTTCTCTAAGCATATGTTATTTAGCAAAATCGAGTGCTCGCAAGCAGCATAACGGCTGTACTTAGAACAGACTTTAAAAATTTTGAAGTAAGAGGATTGTTTAGATAGGTATTGGATTTTGTTAAAATATGTCTAGTATATATGATTAAATATTTTATTTTATAAACGTCGTTAAACAGCCGACCCCATTTCGAGTTTACGACTACCAATGTTCAATTGCGTAGCCTTGCAATTTCGTAATTTGCCAGGAGACAAGGGAACTTCTGGATCAAGTATTTAAAGAAATTTGCCTTCGTAGAGGACTGTTTGATTGAACTAACTCGCATTTGAGTTATATGGAGAAGAAAACCAAAAACGGTTAGCCTGTCGGCAAGAAGACTCCGCTTACCACTGAGGATATTTTATGCCAGCACTGTGGTTGGTGCGAGCTGGCTCTATCCCACGAGCCACCACAGCTCTATGAGTAAATATTTGCTATATTGAGTACTCTCGTTAAAGCGACCTTAAGTTTTTACGACCGTATTTCTTTGGA
Source organism: Parasteatoda tepidariorum (assembly GCF_043381705.1). Lineage (NCBI taxonomy): Eukaryota > Metazoa > Arthropoda > Arachnida > Araneae > Theridiidae > Parasteatoda > Parasteatoda tepidariorum. The sequence goes on from NC_092212.1 coordinate 73,486,943, forward strand.
CTACAGAGGCCATTATCTTGAGCATCAACAATACAACGACCCATGGTTTATCGTATACGAGTTATTATTTAAATTTTTAATTCAATTTTGTCATAAGAAACTCTTTTATCAACATGTTATTTCTCAAAAACTGTTATTGTTTACAGTAATATTGTTTACTGATTCCAAACAGTTAACAACTTTCAAACTGCATCTTTCCGCATTTATTATAATTAAATTTTTCATTCATCGTTAAAAAAATTTATTTTTCTTCTATTTCAGTTTGAATCAGAATTGAAAGAAAGCGGTAATTTATTAGAAGAAATTCAACAACTGAACTGGAAGAAACATCAACACAAACGTAATTATTATCTTCGTAACCTCTCGGAAATTTTAATATTTAATTTAAATTAATTAAGGAAATATAATTTAAATTATCAGTTAAAATTTGCTATTGAGGAAAAGAGTAAGCGATAAACGTAAATTTTGGATTTCTGAAATGAAATTTAAAAAGAAAAGAAGTGAATTTTATGAATGATTAAATTACGGTTATATGGTTAAGGAATCTTGATTTATGATCAATGTTATGAATTCAGCATTTATTGCATGAAAACTATCTATATATTCTCTGCTTAATCTATTTTAAGCTAAAAATTATTATCAATATAAAATTTTTAACGGTGATAAATGACAATTATTATTTTAAGTAAAAATATCCATTAATACCTTATGACAAATTTTCAAATTTAAATGTAACATTTTTTTTTCTTTTTGGACTTTACATATCATATAAGGAACTTAGTAGAAGAATTAGATAAGAGGTATTTATTTTATTTAGAGAATATAAGCTAGGGTGGTCTCATCAATTTGGGTATGGTAAATGTAACAGAATTTCTTTCGCTTTCACTTTAGTTTTAGCCTAACTAATCTACATTAGTTTCGAGTATGCTCTCATGATTTTAATTTCAAATAAAGTAGTGGTAAATAAAATTATTAGTCCCAACATCTAATAAATTTATAATAAAATAGTTCAGATACAACTTTTTTCTTCCCTGATTATAGCCACTCTGAACATATAACTTATCTGGTTTATCCACTAAGCTCTTCATATATCATCATGATTTAAATGAAAAAATGAAAAGATAAATTAATTTGAATGCTCGTAAAAAGCATGCAAGCGTTAGATGATGCTCTGCGTTTGCAGCGCCAATTTTTTCAATTAGATCAGGAAGAAAAATTGGGGAAACGTTTGCCAGCGCCAATCGCTTGCAGTGTGAAAATAGGAAGTTTGGAGCCTTTAGGTTTTATTTATTGTTTATATAGTTTTATTATTGTTTATACTTTTAGTTTTATTCGCTTCATTGTTTAAACTTTTAGTTTCATTTCTTCATATGATAATTGTTAAGTGAAAAAAATAAATAATAAAGTTCAGTCATAAGTTTCGCTTAGTCAACGAATCTTTATACAATTACCGTCTTTTTGTACATTCTCGTTGGGAATTGTTGACTGTTTGGCTATTCGTTGAAAAATATATTGATTAATATATATTTCTCTTATTTTATAATATTTTATATATTTGTTTATATAATTATAATTTAATATTTATTAACTAATTAATTAATTTACTTATTTTTCAGCCACAAATTTGCACTGTTCGGTTTGTTTTCTTGACATTGCAACTAGAGAAACCTTTTCCCAAATTGAATGTGGACATGCATTTCATTATTGGTGCATTAAAACGTGGTTGAATCAGGTAGGTATTTATGGAATGCTATAAACATATACTTTTTATTATATATTTTATACTAAGATAACTTTGTCATAATTATTTCCACATTTGCGAAGAGGGGGGATTCAAAATACCACACGTAATAAGATCTTTTCTAGCCCTAAAAACAAAAGACAAAAATACCCTTCATCTCAAAAGCCTAAATTCAAGCAAAACATTTTTAAAAGCAACCATCGAATGTTTATAGAAGACACTTTTATGTGATGTAATTAAAAACAGGAAATAAATAATTTACTGTGAAATATTTATTTTTTTATCATGAGTCTCATAAATAAAATTAAAAAAATAAAAGGCTGTTTCAAAAGTTTAGCATAAAGCAAAAATAGCATCATTCAGCCCACTTAAAATAATCTGACTTGGAAATTAATCCGCCATTTATATAAAAAGACGTTTTTATTCCCAATTAATTAGGTTCTGATGTGTTTCTTAGGATTTATGCTATCTCAATAGACTCCAGGAGCTCTCCAACAATGTTAAATGAAAACCATTTCTATATACTTGGCGCGTTAAAACGCCCAAAGCGTTCGCTATTAAATTTAGGTCTGGGATCAGCGCAGGCCAATAAGTGAACTTTTTGTTGAGAATATTAACTTTTATCGAACGTGAAGTATGTATCGAAGCATTATCCTGATGAAATATACATTCTATTCCTGACAGGATTATTTTCCCTCCGTGTATCTTACTAAGTTTCAGATGTTTGTCTTCCAGTAATTAAATGCACAGATTTCTGACCATTAAATCCAAATGCTCCCCAAACCATTAGAGATTTGATTCTTGAAGAAACTTCTCAGCTCTTTTCGAAAGTCAAGTCCATATGAGTTGAAGAAATCAGGATCGTCTAAGTCAAAGTTTTTTATCCAATCAAAGTATGAAATTGATTTAAACAAATTTTAAGGTTAAAAGTTTGAAATAATTAGCCAAAATGGAAAAGCTCTAAAAGCAGCTGAAACCAAATTTGTCTTATGTAAATAAATTAAATAAAACGTTAGATACCAAAAACAAGCAAATTTAAAGATATGTATGTTAGCAAAAACAGCACTTCATCAGGGGATACACAATGTTAGCAGACAGTGTGTCCCCTGATGAAGTGCTGTTTTTCCTAACATACACATCTCTAAATTTTCGTTTTGCTTGTTTTTGGTATCTAATTTTTTATTAATTTGTTTACATAAGACAAATATGGTTTTAGTTGCTTTTAACTTTTTTCCATTTTGACCTATGCAAACAAATTAAGTAAAAAATTAGATACCAAAAACAAGCAAAACGAACATTTAAAGATATGTATGTTAGGAAAAACAGTACTTGATCATTGGACACGCAGTGTTAGCAGACAGTGTGTCCCCTGATGAAGTGCTGTTTTTGCTAACATACATAATATTTATTTGACTAATCATTTATTATTTTCTTTTCAGCATTCTACATGTCCAGTCTGCAGAAAGGCAGTTAAAATGTTATGCATATACTCAAAAGTGATTAAAGATTACTTAAAATTAACTTACTGTTAATCATTATTCATTTACTCTGCATTCATGTTATATTTACGAAGAAAGAGAAAGAGTTATTTATTTTTAGTACTATTCTATTGCGAACATAATCGTGAGATGTATTTTGTTCAATATTTCAAAACAAAACGAAAAAAATTGTTTTGATTTCTCTGCACAAAGAAAAGAACACCACGTGTAATTTTGTAAATGAATTTTTGTAAATAAATATTGAATAACATTAAACGACATTGTTATTTTATTTCATTTCAAATTAATCAAAGCACATTTTTCATCCAACTGATTAAAGCTCCTATCGTCTGGTAATTGGAAAGAGTAATTAGTCATATTTAAATTTCCGAGCATGTTTATTCTTTTATGTTTTTAACTTTGTTTGAAAAAATTTTCATATTAGAAATAAATATGTGCTCATTTAATATTATATTGTTTTAGGATTAATTTTACATTACAATAGTTTACTCAACTTTCAAAAAAATAAGGCTAATGTAACACATTTTAGTCTAAGTCACAGGGTTTTATTGTAAATTTTTTCTGTTTGTGTGAAGAATCATAGTTATGCAACATAATTCGTCTTTATAATTTTTTATGAAAATCGTCATCGTTGAAATAGATTAAACATAGATCTGTGTTCATTTTACATGATAGTTAAAGGTTTGAAATTTAATTTCATACAGCATACCTCTACAATAGCGTACTAATCCAACTTGCAATAAAATAAGCCTGATGAAGCACATTTTATTGTAAGTCACAGGAGCCCTAAGAGTTACTTTGTTTTAATGAAAATCATCGTTATACAGTAGAATTCATCATTATATAATTCTGAATGAAAATCGTCATCTTTAAAATAGATTAGACATAAATATGGCTTTATTTTGTATGATAGTTAACGTTTCAGGATTTATTTCACTTTGTATACCTCTACAATAGCTTTTACTTATCTAACTTACAATAAAATAAACAAAATAAAGCAAGCTTTAAGTCACAGTTTTGGGGCAATTTAGTTATCTAGTTCTTATTTTCCATTAAAAATTTAAATTAAGATGCATTTTATATTACAGTGAAAATTTTAAATTTCTTTTTACCTTCGGCAATGATAATTGCCCAACTTGGAATAAAATATGCCTAAAGCACGTTTCATTATTATTCATAATTTTTGGGTCTCCTTTATATTTTGCTCTTACTTTCTATTAAAATCTTTAAAAAAAATCGAGAAGCATTTTATGTTACATTAAAAATATCAGCATTTGTTTTACACTTTCTTAATACCCGTTCTTCATGCGGAGTGATTGCTTAATGATTGATAGATAGAACATAACAAACATAAGATAACGCACCAAATATGGCAGGCAAGTACTCATGTTTACAAGCAAGGTTAAAAGAGAAATGTCCCGCTGCAATTTTTTACCATGCCTAGAACATAACTTAAACTTAATTCATGCATAGGCAGCAGGATGCGTCTTAAAGGACTTTTTACAATTTTTACAGACACTTAACTCTTTTATTTCTCCAGTTCTACATGTAAGCCAGCTTCATCCGAAATAGAGAGATATAAATTAGCTTACAATAATAGCTTTTTGTACCATCCATAAAGATAATTTGTGAACATAGTATTTTTTAAACTGTGAACACGCTTTAGTTAACACAGCTGTTAGTTTAATTCATTCCGAGAGCAAAATTCGAAAACAGAAAATATTCAATACCTTATAATACTAAAATGAACTAGTACATAATCTCCTCCTGCTATTGAATTTTTTTACCTTTATCTAATAACTGTGCGGCCCTCACTATTTACTGATTTAATGCTGCGGTTCTCGGATTGCAAAAGATTGAAGATCTCTAGATTAATATACTGTTTTGTAAATTTTATACTACACCAAACATATTTAATATCTAAACTGCTATCTTAAATTTCTTTAGATCCACATTGATTGTTATTGATTGATATAGATGGTTAAGTTGATCGACAATAATGGCGAGCAAGAACATTTTAAATCAAAATTATTAAACACTGAATAAAATATCAAAGTATAAATTTTGCTAACACTTAAAATATAAAAGAAAAATTTCCAAGGAAAACAGGATAAGTTGACAACTATATTATTTATAACTTATAGCTTCATCACCAACAAGAATTTTTAGAGACACTTTTGATGTTTACATATAATATATAAGAATAATTGTTTGTGCTAATTTATGATTCGATCAAAATAGGAAACGGAATAAAATTTCTCCCTCCCAAAAATATAAGTTAACGGTGCCCCTGCAAATGATATATTAAAGCTTTTATAATAATGTATAATTGTTTTACATTCTTAAAATTAAAAAAATAAATAAATAAAAATTATTCAAAAGTGAATTTTTTTTAACATTACACATTTTTTTTTAACATTAAAGAGCCCCCTAACAAGGAATCCGGGATCAGTTATCAGCACACTATCTAGAAACATTGAGAGTGATACATTGTTCCATTCACAACATTGCTATAAGATATCTAGCCTATAACTTACTCTGAAGAAGTCCTCTGAAAACTGTTTAGAAAGCTTGAAGGTGAAAAACGTCACTAAAACGCACGTGGATTTGCGAGGCATACTCTAGACGTCGTTTTAGTTGTTTAGATGCTGAGTAACACTTAAAAATTGAACACAATAAAGTTCTAAAAAAAATCATACCAAAGCTGAGGCAATAAGCGACTGTAATAAAGTTAGCTTGAAGAAACTTCACATTGTTTAAAATCATACTGATCTCGAAAACAAATCGTGTATTTTTATTGAAGAGGCATACTTTATCACTTTGTTGCTTAAAGCATAGTGGTAGCGCTAAAAATTGGTGAAAGTTTCGAAGTCAAACGTTTTACATTTTTAGTGGTTCGTAATATTTTTGGATTAAGTGTTGCCAGACTGGCGCAACATTTCATCCAAAAAATGATCAACCGGTAATGGTTAACGCATTGCTGCACATTTTTAATTTAAAGTTCATGTTCAGAGATCAGAAACACGTGTTTTTTTAATTGTTTGCGACTGGAGCGAAAAATTGAACGTCAGTCGCATGTTTGGAAATGAAAAATTATCATATTTTGTCACAGTTTTTCCATGAAAACTCTCTCGGCGACTGTAACCAACATTCGATATTTGTTTTCTCTTCCCAAACAAACAAATTTAAAAAAAAAAAAAAAAAAAAAAAAAAAAAATTGTTATCTGGAAGTTAAAAAAAATTTTTTTTTAATGTAATATTCAATAATCAACACATAAATTCATTGGAACACTTCATTCGAATGATGTTCCTTTTTTAATTAATTAAAATGCGCAGGTTAAGGTTGTATTCCGGTAATGACAGTTTTCATGACCTTTAAATTCCAAATTCGACGGTTTTCAAGATTTTTGAGCTTAACTAATTTTTAAGATACAGTTTCTTCACATTCATAAGCTAAAGATTTCTCGCTGACTTTAGGTAACACCTCCTAGAAGAGAAAAAGCCTTAGCACGGATCAATTTAGTAGTCCCGGGCATACATGGCAACGTTACTTTTAAAAAGTAACGTGTAAAAAGTACAAGTAAAAGTACAAGTACTAAACAAAAAAAGTAACGATTTAAAAGTACATTTCTAGGAAATCGAAAATTCAAAGTAAACTAAACTTTTATTGAATGTTGCTATTTATTTAATTATTTTTAATTTTGAAAGTTATGGACATTAATTTATTTTTAAATTTCGAAGAATATTATAATTTAATTTTGCAATATAATTTTATAATATAATCGTATAATATAATTTTAAAATCAAATATAATTTTAATATCAAACATTTTATGGATTTGCAAGAAAAAGAATTTTATCTATTGATTTTAATTTTAATTTATTATTTTTATTTATTTAAATTACCATTGATTTAAAATTATTTTACTCTATAGAAACGCATTTTAAAAGCACAAACATAAGCAAAGCAAACACGGGGTTTCAGATAGCTTTGTGATCTTTGAGCTAGTAAAAAATAATTGAATGTGCAGTATAAGTTGAAACAGAAGGTATTTAAACACGAAGTTAGCTGTGAATGCATATATATTGCACATTAATTTTATAAATTAAAAAAACATAAGCATTTATTTTTAAATTTAATAAATTTTTTTTTTTTAGAAAGCTTACCGAGTTTTAGAAAAAAGTAACGATTTCATTCGATATTTCCGTTACAAATACTTGTACTTTTTCCCTAAAAAAGTAACGAAAGTACAAGTAAAAGTACTAAATTTAAAAAGCAACGAAGTGCAAGTAAAAGTACGTACTTTTTACTTGTAACGGCGGTACAAGTAACGAAAGTAAAAGTACTGCCATATATGGTCCCGGGTAACGAACAGAAACTGCGTAGTGGAGATAAAATCCGAAAGATGCCACTACGCTCGAGCTACTAAGATGCGCAGTGACGGATTGTATGAAAGATGTCCTAACGCTTGGTACAGATGGGTAATGAGAAATTTTTCCTGGGGGGGGGGTCTACGACTCAGACCCCCCCCCCACAATTAATTTTTTTTATAAAAAATAATTTTTCAAATATTTTTTTTGATAAAAAAAAAGAACTGGGGTTTCTAATGCTAGTCTTCTCATTTATTTTTTTCGTAATGAACAATACATAAATAATTCAAGTATTAAAATCTTTAAATAATAATTGTAATGCGTTTTTTGGAAACTTTGGCAAATCTGTCAATGATTTTTTCAACATCCAAATCAATTTCTCGATGAATGTTTAATTATGCGAGTCCATTTAATCGTTCTTGATTTTGAGTTGCTCTCGGCCAAGTTTTGAGACTTCGAATAAAAAAAAAATCGATTTTTCTGACCTACCTAGGTGTACATGCCCCTTTAAATAATTTTTTTAATATTTCATTTCTTTTGTAAACTATTAAAAAAAAATTTTATTTTATTTTATTTTTCAATTTGGGGGGGGGCATGCCCCCCCCTGCTGGATTCGTCACTGGTTCGGTATACTAAATGATCAAATTTCTTGTTCATGGTCACTCGTGATGAGGCCTTCTCTCTTCTAAGAGGTCTTTTACCTTTTCATAATGATATATTTATTGTTAAATGTTGTTCACCCGTTTAATTATATTTACATCAAAATCCTTATTTACATTAATTTCTAAGGCTTTCAGAGCTTAAAAATCAACTTCTCTCTATGCGATAGTAAGTAACGCCTACTTTCTAATCTTCTTGTCATGGCACGAGGTGACATACATCACAGTCAGTTTTCTATGTTTAAAATGCAATATTTATAAATTCTTCTCTATAAGACTCACTCACACTTCCCAAAACCGTGGGAGAGCAGAGCTTGGTAATTTCTATTAAATAGTGTTGTGGTATCTATAATTGAGGACCCTTTTTACTAAAATTATTATAATTTTTCTTTAAAAATAAAAGTGTTGAAATAAAATTCCAAATAATAATAATTATATTATATTTTATTTTCTGATTAGTTGTTGTCAACTAAAGTATTCGCTCCATGATTATATAAAAATCATGTAATAAATACCTTCATGCTTTGACACAGAATTTTTATTAAACACATTTTTCATTATTTTGTATTAATTTAGTTCAAAATAAATATGATTCAATGCAAATTGAAGAAAATAGTGATCGTCTTGCGGCGATCACAGGTTACCCATTGACAAAATGGTTGTTGTCTAATTTTTTGTTGTTTTTGGAGTAGAAACTTTATTGTGTTTTCATCTTGGACATCTTTAACTGTTAATCGTGAACTGCTCGGTTCAAAATTTCGCAGACATATTTAAATGCAGCATTCTGTGCAAACATTCATTACACATTCTGTGTAAATTCTTTTGATGACTGAATAGACATTGAACAGCCGATCGAGATCAATATTAATATTTTCGGATTTGTACAATGTTGCTTGATGGAGATTGCATACCTGCCAACTTTTAATCACTTCCATTATGATTTTTCCCAGTGGTATTAAAATGGAATTAAGATTTCTAATTTAAGCAAAAAATACGTTGTACAGTAGAAGTCCATTAGTCCGGCATCCAACAGTCCGGAATTCCCGATAGTCCGGCATGGCTCCGGAAAATTGTAAAAATTTTGGTTTCCTCCAAAAGTGTGTCTTTAACATTATCAACATTGTAGTAAACCCTCAGCCTACTCAAAATCTTAAAGAAAGTGACTCAGATGCCGAAGCGGAAGAAAAGGAAAAAATCAGCTGGGCCGAAGCTGCAGAATCACTAAATAAGTTTATCTCTTTTACTGAGGCTAGTACCAGCTACAGTGCTTCAGAAATTATTGATTTCCATATCATTAGAAATAAATTTTATACTAAACGCTAAAAGTCAAGAAAACAAAAAAACATTCGTGACTTTTTTAAATCTAAAGGCCTGGTTTCTTAGGACAGGACGCCGTCAGCTGGNGCTTCAGAAATTATTGATTTCCATATCATTAAAAATAAATTTTATACTAAACGCCAAAAGTCAAGAAAACAAAAAGACATTTGTGACTTTTTTAAATCTAAGTGAAATATGTTTAACAGTACGTGTACATACATTATATGAAATGTAAAATAAACTTTGTTGTATGTATTTGAAATATTGTATTTGTAGTTTAATTATTAACCTAATTGTTCTTATAATTACCGCCCGATAGACCGGAATTCTCAGTAGTCCGGCACCGAGTCGATCCCGAACGTGCCGGATTATCGGACTTCTACTGTATTTGAATAATCTTGAGCTGACAACAATGATACATACCCTCCAACTGCTACGGAATTTCCGTAGTTTCAGAAATCTTCTTTTCAGACGGTAGCAAAATTAATGTCTTAATATTTAAAAAAAAATACTTTTAGCGTAACTTATCCACTATTACTTATAAAAGTGCAGGCCATATGGCTAGATTCTTAAGTTCTGATAAAAGTTTTATGAAAGATCCATTTGCTTTAAAAATTTCTACTTTGGTTCGCTAAAACTAGAAAGAATTATTTTCAAAATCCTCATAAGTTGGAGGGTATGTGATAGTAACATATATGAATATATATGCTTAATTTTTTTAAGAATAGTGGTGGTTAAAATCATTTAAAAATTAAGTTTATAAGGGAAATAATAGTATATATTTACTACCACTTTAAATATAAAAATAAAATTTTATGCCAAATGCGTAAAAGTTGGCGGGTATGAGATTGTAAGCTGCATCATACACCCGCTTCGGATTCACAAGTTCATAAATGAAATATGATTTGAAAAATAGGGTTTTTTCAATTTTTCACGAATAGTGAATTAATATGAAATTATAATTAATATGAATAATGAATCATTCATATTGCTCGGAAGGCAGTCTACGGTCTTGTACAAGTTTATTGGATGCGTTGTCAATGGTCCTTTTATCATACAGGTAAATAAAAACAAATTTAGGAAAATAAATGACGTGCTATTTATTTAACAATATATGATGCTTCCAGTAAAAAAATGATTTTTCTTAATTGTAGAAACCGGTTTTCCAAGCCGGTTATAAAATATTCAACAACATTTCGTCGTAATCTATAGAAACCACCATTCAGGTTCAACGTCAACAAATTTCAACTGATGATTTTCATCCCACATATCTTTACAATATGGGCATTGGTTTACCTAAAAAAGTATTAAAATATTAGTTTAAAAATGTTACGTTTTATTTATAAAAATGAAATTCTTACAAATGATATAGAAAGAGTATGGAGAATTGATGATTTTTAGTTTGGCTTTAAACTTCCTTCAGTAACGACGGAATTTGACTTGATATAAGGTAGGACAAAATACCTGCCCACCAAGCAGGCCTCTCATTTCTTCAATTGACTAACTTTTGCCCTAAGGCAGAGTTTCCCAAACTTATGACTTTTGTGTACCCTTTCTAAATTTTTCGTTGCGCTGTGTACCACTAATAAGAAATTTAATGTATTTTTTACTATAAACAAAATTGCACAAAAGTTGAAAACCACTACTGGCTGGTGACACCACTAATTATTAACTGTTAACTTTGCAAAAAATAGCCAATAGAAAAATACGTAATCGCAAATTTTCATAGCTAGCTTTGTTTTTAAATAAAAATTTTCGTTTGTTACCACACTTTGGGAAACACTGCTTTAACCCCTTGGGGACGGGTGATTCAGAAAAGCATTCGTTCAAAATCGAACCAAGTTGTAATTAAATAAAAAAACGGTAACTTAAATGTGGTCGTTGCTAATCTGACAGACTTACTTTGCTTTTACTTTAACTATTGTTAGTTTAATCATATATTTAATCAATGTTAATTCAATGTATAACTAAATAGTTTTATTTTGAACAAAGTAATGGTGAATTAAATAAATCAAACAATTATAACTCAATATCATAAAATAAATCAAACAATTATATCCTAAACTTGGCGACATATTTCGATTAAACGACTGTATGACGTTGCAAGAGTATAGGATTTGATTGGACCACTAAAATAGCGTATCTTATGCTGACAAGTTCTTAACAAATCAAATGCGCGGTAAAGAATTTTTACTTTTGCTTCGCTGTAGAGGAAAATCGTCTGCAAGAATCATATTTGTAATTGTTTCATCAGTTTCTTTAAATGCGAAATCAAAATTCCCATTTTAGTTAATTTACTTATTTCATAAAAAAAAACATAATAATAAAATAAATTAATAATAAGATTAATGTTGGTCAAAGGAGTTGTAATTTTATAGGTTACCTTTTTAAACTTCTTAAAAAATTGGATTTAGTGCTTGAATGGGACATTTTTAAAAAATTGGCAAAAAAGGAGTAGAATATTGTAGAAAGGTGGCAGCTCTGAATATAGGGTTCAAAACTGCTAATCAAAAGAAATACGCTAAAAAATCAGATTTGGAAGGTTTTAGGGCGAATCAAGTATACGTGACTACTATTCGTAATTTATCAGCAGTTCATAAGATAGATGTTTATGTCCTCAAATTTGTATAAAAAAGAAGAAAAAAAGTAAAGTGAAACCTATAATTATAATGATCTTACTATTAGTAAATCAAAAAAATGCTTTAAGTGACATTTCAGTGAATTTTTTACGGCAACAGCAAAAACTTGTTTACTTAACTTATTATTCTTTTATGCAGACCTTACTAGAAAAAAAATTTAAGTCCAATGCCAACTGGCAATAAAATGCTTTTAAACATAAAATATCGCTCTTTATTTGAAAGACACTCGTCACCTTCATGCACTATGCTCTTCAATCGAATCGATTTATGAACAATATATATTGCCTTGACTAAGAAATACTTGTAAGCCCATGACTGTTCAATATCTAGCAATTGAAATTCTAATTAGTTAGAATAAGTTGTATGACCTATTAAAGCAGAAGAGATGTGCTACTAAATCACTTTAAACTAATATCACTTTCAATACGTTGTTAACCCCTTAATGATCGGTTAATTTTCAAGAAAACGATCATAAAAGTGCCTTTTTTTTTTAATCCCTGAAAATTATATAAAAATATGTGTATAAACAATATATATATATTCATTTTTAATTTTTGATTTGTTTTTAGCTTCACATTTAAAAAAATTAAATTTTTAGGAAAAGCCAACATCCAGGGTTACTATGATTTAATGTTGGTTTTCAAGCAAGCAAGAAAATTTAAAAATGTTTTAAACATTAAAAAAAAAAAATTTAAACTTATGCATAATATAAATAAAGATTAGCAATTTTTTCTTGTGTGATAAATTTCAAAGCATGAGATACAGAGGCCAACGTCACAATCTAGACAGTAGTACCGAGTTTCCTTCCTGCACCTCTTATTGTTTTCATCTCTTCTGATAATACCCTTAAAAATATCCTGGTACTGCCATCTGGTGCGTAAAACGAGAAATAAAATGCTTTACGGGCAAAAGAAATGAAATAGTTTTATTCTTATTGGCGCGTTACTACTAAACACTCCAGCCCGGAAATATCACGGGAGTGAGAAATAGTGGGCGAAACTTCACCCCGTCATTTTCACGGGAGCGAGAAGAGGTTGTCAGATCATTGTTGTGGGTTGTTAAATCAGTAGTAATAAATTTTTAATTGAATGTGTTATTGAAAGCACTTACAGTACTTAAGTAAAGTAAGTAGAATTAAGTAAAGTAAAAATGTTAATGAAATAATAATGCAAAAATGTAGCCATAAACTTACATTTTGTAGCCATAAGGGATCGTGATTTCCGTGTCCATGAAGAGCTCTCTTAGTTCTTCGCTCCAGTACTCTATGATCCTCACAGCATTCTGCGCAATTATTCTTTTTGGCTGAAATAAATACCAAAATAAGTCATTTGAGTCATTTAGGAATACGCAGAATGTCTTGAAAACGACCCATTCAAATAGCATTTAAGCGCAGAAAACTTCTAAACATTATAATACAAAAATCATTTTTACTCACGATGTAGTGCAGTATGAGGACATAATTAACTGACAACCATACAAAAATTCCAGTTTGAATGGTTTGATATGCTAACTAAAATATAGTTATATAGTGTTTCACGTAGTGCCATCTGTTGGCGAATTTTGTGACTAATATTGAAAGTTGGATAGAATTAATATTGTGGTTTCCTGAGAAGATCTGAGCAAAGCATTTATTTCTACCACCTTCTATTTCCGGGTGGGAATAAGTTCGACTTAACGAATTACGAATTTTATCAGTTTTAAGTTGCAAAATATAATTAAAACTTACACAATTTTCTAGAAACTTCTTCATCTGTAGGTTCTTCTTTAATTGGTCTAGATGCTCGTCGTGGTCTGTCCACTCGATAATTTCCGGTACGCTGTTTAAATCGAACAAAAGCACGAATTATATTCAATGTTTAAAATTGTCGTAATAAACAATAAAAAGAATTACCAGTGACGATTGCTAGGTAATATCAAAATTTAAGTTAAAATAAGACAGCTTTATAAAATTCATATTTGCTATGTAGTAAATATACATTAAAATATACCTGTGTAACTAAATTGTCAGCAGTTCTAAAGCGGGCAAGAATACCCCTAAAACAAAAGAATGTATGATTAGAATAGAAAAATTAGGCAAAAAATATGTAATTAAAAGGTTTATTTAGAAAGTGAATTATTACACCAAACTACAAAAATAACGCATTAAAAAAAGTAGTAACAAATTAATGATTGCGAGTAACTATTCCCGAAATAAGTGGATAGCCTTTTCTTTTAACTACCACTCAAACTTTAAAAAAATAGGTGAGGTCTGTTTCATACAAAAAATAGTTCTTATACAAATATTTTCGATATCCACTCCCAGGTTATATGTATTTACATGAATCGTGACATGATTGAAAGTTCCAACATTTAGTCTACATTTTTCCATACTTTTCAAGTATTATAGAAAAATAAAATCTAGGCTCAGAAATGGTATGCTTACATATATTCAAAAAAAAAAAAATTCTTAAAGCAAATATAAAATTGAATGTTTAGTTAAGAAAAAAAAAACTTACCCATCAATATAATCTTGTCTGTCATCTGAAAATTAAAAGAAAGATCAATTAGTTATCATACAAGTAGTTTCGCAAACAGAATATAAAGAAAGATCAATTAGTTATCAAACAAGTAGTTTCATAAACAGAATATAAGGAAAGATCAATTAGTTATCAAACAAGTAGTTTCATAAACAGAATATAAAGAAAGATCAATTAGTCATCATACAAGTAGTTTCGCAAACAGAATATAAAGAAAGATCAATTAGTTATCAAACAAGTAGTTTCATAGACAAAATATAAGGAAAGATCAATTAGTTATCAAACAAGTAGTTTCATAAACAGAATATAAAGAAAGATTTTAAATGATTTCAAAACAATATGGAAAAGAGTAAACCTATTTTTAAAAAAAAGTTCAAAAATAGCGTCGAGAAATATTATAGTCATAAATCTACATTATCAATATCTACAATCTATATCAACAATAGTTTAATAAAAGAAATATTTAAGTAAATGTTACAAATTTTACATCTTAATGTTTAGTAACCACTTTATTTAAAGGACGCCTGGTATTTTATAGTTAACATGTTTATGGTAAGTAGTGTCGTGTAAACTTTGAATGGTTCCAGCTGTGTTTTTTTTATTTATTTTTTTTAAAAAAAAAACAGTTGGAAGAGCTTTGAATAAACACTTTTCCTTGTGAGAAAACAATAGGAATGAATAAAACTTTCAATAATCCTCCTGAAAGTCTAAACAACTAATGACTATACAAAAGTAACGAGACAAATGCGTAAGAAGAGGTTTAACTAATAGGTTGAAAAGTAACATCCTTGAATGAACAATATATTGAGAAAGAGATAAGAAAAGGTTTGTCGGGAACTCCAGTGTGTAAGAAGGCCTAGTTAAATAAAAATAGATTTCCGAACATTGGGAAAAGACTTGATGCTACTTATTTAGAATTCATAAGATCAGCATGAATGAACCCTTCATAAAACAATGCTTTCTACTGCGAGTCGTACTATTTCGTTTTTTCTACAAATGGTGGTTATTTTGAAAACAATGCTTGACAGTTTTCCCAGTCAGTGCTGCTATCTACTGTCGAATTTTGTAAGTAATACTAAAACTTAAGGAAAATAATTGTGATTCTATTTATTTATTTATTTTACTGAATGCAGCAAATTGTACATATCTACCTAACTTCGTTCTTTTTATTTTTATTTTTTTACATTGGAAATTTAGTTATTCAGACATTTTGGGAAATTCCGTTGATTTAAAGACAAAATATTCGAGAAAAAAAATAGTTACTTCTTCTGCTTCTCAAAAATGCATGAATTCTTATGATAGGGCTCCTGAAAGAAAATGTCTATCAAAATCGAGAAGAAAAAAACTCAGATAAAAATACAGAGGTATAAAAAGGAATATTAATTTATATCTATCTTTATTAGAACGAAAAATAGTTTTTAGCAAAGAGTAATAAAAAGACAAATGATGTGTCAATGCACTGCACCATATTACACGCAGTAGTACAAAAAATTCTTTAATGATACTACAGTCAATTCGCTATAACTCGAAGTACGCTAACTCGAATATTACTATAACTCGATTTTTTATGAGGTCCCGACCCTTTTATCTTCAATTTCATGTTAATTATTCTCGATTACTCGAATTTTACTCCCTTTAACTCGATTTTTTTTCTTTTAAAGCAAGAAGAAGAACCTAGGAGCTGATATCTTGCCCCTTCCTTTGCAACACACACACAATGTCTTTCGCACTCTTCATGGAGAAGCTAAAGCTGTCCCTCTTGAAGTATGTGAACAGTGGTTAAATGAAACGTTACCAAATTTACTTCAAGGATACAGTTAAAATGATGTTTTCAATATTGATGAAATGGGTTTATTTTTTAAATGTCTTCCAAATAAGACTATGATGTTTAAGGATGAAAACTGCTCAGGGGGTAAAATGAGCAAGGAACGTTTGACTGTCCTAGTTGGAGGAAATGCGTCTGGGACAGAGAAATTGCCCTTACTTGTTATCGGAAAATACCGAAATCCCCGATGTTTCAAGAATGTAAAAACGTATCCTTTGGATTACAAGTCTAACAAAAAGTTTTGGATGACATCAGTTTTATTTGAAGACTATGTAAGAAAATTGGATCGGAAATTCTTCGCTAAAAAAAGAAAAGTGATACTCTTTATGGATAAATGCACAGCGCATAGTGATCTACCAAATTTGACAGCAGTAAACTTGCAGTTTCTCCCGCCAAACACGACAGCAAAGTTGCAGCCGATGGACCAGGGTATCATAAAGTGCTTCAAACAGTCTTATCGTAAATGGCTTGACAGAAAAATGATCTTAAATATTGTAAGCATTTAGAAGATTTGTAATTAATAGGCATTAATTAAATAATCCGGCAATATTTTGAAAGTCCAAAACCGAAACCAACGGTAAGTCGAACTTCCGATATGTCGAAATTTTTCGTCAGTCCTATCAGATTCGAGTTATCGCGAATTCAATGTATTTACACACAGTGCCCATAAAGAGAAAATCTTAATTTAAAAAAAAAAAATATTTTTAAGAATCTGATATCTCAAGAACTATTCGACCGATTTCGGTCATATTTGGTACTTTGCTTGTTAAATTATATTCTTTATGATGTAAAAGAATGTATACCTAACAGTTCAATTTTTTTTTTACTGTTATTAACTTTGGATTATTTACTTTGGATAAACGAATTTTATAATTATGTGCAAAAAATTTTTTAATCCACTACTGTTCTCCAAATATGGTGAAATACGCAAAACATAAAATTAACATTGCGGAGTCCTAACTTTGAATCGCTCTGAGGACAAAACTATGGGGACCATTTCCCCCTGATTATGACTACCTCCTATACTTTGAGCCGTGATGGCTATGGGCATTCGCCTTCCAATGAGGTGAACCGAGTTCAATTCCCAATGATAGCTGACCGATACGAGTCCGCATCCGGCTTGCACCTACCAACCACAGTGCTGGCGTGAAATATCCTCAGTGGTGGACGGATCATGGGTTAGAGTCCCATTTCCGCCTGGCTAACCGTGGGCGTATTGACAAAACATACCGTAGATAATAAACTTGGCGATTGCAGGTGGAATTGGCGATGGATTACGCGTAAATGTGGTGGTACTCCTCTTTTTCTCCTCCTCGACTAGTCATGATGAATAAAAATAACTCATTAATTCCTTTTAGTAGAGAAATAAAAAAGAAAATAACACCTTTTTATTGATAGGATCACTTTACAAATAGTCTGTATTTATATTTTATTAAAAGCAATAATTTATATTTTATAAAATGATCTACTTTTTGGATATAATAGATTTAATTTTTAAATTTTTTTTTTCAAGAAATTGTGTTTGCGAAGAAATAGAAATTATTTATTAATGAACCAATCACAAAAAATAACGTTACATTTTAATACCATGCTTTATTGGAACGCTATTTTGAAGAATTAATTCTATTTAACTTTTATTGTAAGAAAACATAAACTCTTTTATTTTAGTGATATAGTGAGCTATAGTGATATTTAGTGATATTTTAGTGTTACTGTTAAATCAATCTTGATAAAAGAATAATGTAAACTTTTTCATGAAAATTTTTTTTAGAAATTAGCAAAGACATATTATTTATTGGAAAAAATTTTTAGAGTATTTAAAACCGTTTTAAAGTAAAAATTTCTTGCAAATGAAAAAATAGATATTTTTAAAATTTTAAGGTAATCGGAAGTTTGCTTGTGAAAAAAGAAATATGTGAAATAATTTCAAGCAGGAAGAAATATACAAATGAAGGGATGTACGCTGTTTCTTCAATGACATATGTCGCGTTTGTTTTATTACTAGAAGCATTTATTGTAAAAAAAATATTTATTAAATTACATTTTTTTCAATCGGATGAGAATGTATATTAATATGTATATTAAGTATATATCTCTTATGTATATTATGGAACGTGAAAAATTGATTCAATTCCTTAATATACATAAAAGTCCGTAAATACTTCATTTATTACGGAGGTCATAGATACCTTTATACTGTTTCAATATTAGAATAATAAATGCCATTACTAGATAATGCACATTTTCAAAAATATATTTTATTATTTACAAATATTGCGTGCAGGTTTAGGCGTAACATACATACGTATCAGTTAAATGTTTTGAGTAATTAAAAACATAACATAAATAAAAAATAACATAACTAAAAAAGATAACATGATTAAATAATAATTAAT
>NC_092212.1:73506926-73523362 GCF_043381705.1 Parasteatoda tepidariorum
TAGTTCCAAGTATAATTAAATATATATATATATATACGGCATTGTGACTTTTTAGAACAGCATATTATACAGACCTTATTGTGAATTTACAAGCTGATTAATAATGAGTCATGATTTTAAAAAAAGAAAAAAGATGACTACATGTTTTATTAATTTCAATACATAGTTTTTTATTTGGAAAAATAATTAAAAACAATCGATATAAGTACCATTATTATGACAAAACATAATTAAAAAACGTTGATGTGTACGTAAAAGTTTATGTGTTTTAAGATTGGAGTTATGATGTCCCTGCCATCAAAGTGCGATAAGTAAAATAAAAAGTAAGATTTTTTGATATATTGAATTAAACACATTAATATATACATATTTACTAGCATATTTGCAATGAAAAATACTCACCAAGCATTTAGTTCTTCAACATAATTATAATTTCCTAAATAAAAAAGATGTGTTAAGTTCATGATAAAAAAGATATATAAAGTTCGTGATAAAAATATTCTAAAACATTTCGTATTTTTTAATACGTATGAAAAATTTTAAAACATGCAAAAATAAACATTGCATTGTTCAGAGTTATTATAGCAGAAAAATGTAGAACGGTATGCTAGCCAGTGATTGTTGATTTGTATATATAGTATATATTGGTTAGTATATATAGTAATATATTGTTATATATTGTAATATTGATTACATATTGCCATGATGTGGAAAATTGTGAAAAGTGGAGCAATATTGAGAAAAATATAGGTGTTTTAAGCATTTCATATTTAATAATATAACATTCAAGTGTAAGGAAATATATATTCACATACCCTCCAACTTATGAGGATTTTGAAAATAATTCTTTGTAGTGGTGGCGAACCAAAGTAGAAATTTTTGAAGCAAATGGGTCTCTCATAAAACTTTTATCAGAACTTAAGAATCTAGCTATATGGCATGCACTTTTATAAGTAATAGTGGACAAGTTATGCTAAAATTAATTTTTTTTTTAAATATTAAGACATTAATTTTGCTACCGTCTGAAAAGAAGATTTCTGAAACTACGGAAATTCCGTAGCAGTTGGAGGGTATGTATTCATGTGAAAAAAGATCCTGAATATGTATTTGTAATATTTACATGAAGGTTAATTAAAAAAATTTCCGTTGCCTTGAGGAAACTTAGCTACCATTATTTAATTTTTCCAGGTCTTGGCAACCCTTTAAATTATTCTTTAAAAAAAAAACAAATAAATAAATTATTTGGAAATGTAGAGGGGAAAAGAAGAAAAAAATTTATTGTACTTAATATATAATAGAAGTTCTCAAATAATTGTGCTTAATATACTAACCTATATCAGTTTTGGCTGTAATAATTGATTCGAAATATATCCTGAAAGAAAACAACCACGTTACCTTTTATTTAAAAAAAAATGAATAAATAAATTATATGCTATTGAAAAACGATTGAAAAATTCCATTTTTCTCTGTAATCAATTACAGAAAGTCGTTGAATTTTTGGTAACTAAGTAAAGAAAAATTTTAAACATGCTTACCACATTTCAACTACATCTGGATGACCTGAAAAATAAGAAATTGTTGTAAAAACTTTAAGAATTATCTAAATATTAATTCCCAGAGTTTTTCACACTCACATCTCAAAGACGCAGCATGCACAAAAGAAGTGAAATGGTGGAAAAAATAAAATTCTTTAAAAATTCAACTTGAAAATAATGATGTCAATTTGAGTGATGCTTAGTGATACTAAAGTTATGCTTTAGTGTATAGTTCCAAGTATAATTAATTAGATTTACACTGTGAAAGAGTTCAGCAGGCAGTCTGCATCACTGGCTGCGGTCAGTGTGCGGTTGGGTGACCACTTGGATCAGTCTGCGGCGTAGGAACCGAGGGTGTGCGGTATTGGTCCTCGTTAAACTGTGCTACCGTAAAGTGCTCGACTTCGCGTGCAGGTCGTCGGGCTACCGAAGCGGGGGTGCCACCCCCTCTGCAGAGGATCAAAATTGAGATGGCATGTCTTCGGATCATTCTCAGGGATGTTTCCCAGACCGTCACCAATAGTCCATTGTGCAGCTATAGTGGGACGTAAATGAACAACAACATCAATTTCTTTATTTTATGGTAAGCTGACCATCGTCATTAAGCAACGCCTCCTATAACTGAAAGCCTCCACACGGTTTCTTTTAGGTAGTCCGATCAGACCACTATGAAGGTTAAATAGTTTACGAAAGAACCATTTAATAGAATATCTAGTAAAAATAAGATAGTAATAGCAAATATACGTCTAAAAAATATATTAATTTATGAATATAATTGGTTTGTCTTATTAACTTGTCTACCAAAGATCCAATTCTCAAATATACACGCTAACTTTCTCTCGGTTACTTTTAAAATAGAATTTTGTTTCATGCGCACCTCAGGTTCACTTTTTAAATAGTCTGCGCAGACTATTTATAAAAAAAACCGTGTGGAGGCTTTCTGATGTAGGAGGTGATGCCTTAAGAGACTAAAATCCTGTAAAATTTCTAAAATAATATTCGAAAACTACCTACTTTACCTTTCCAAATTAATATTCTTTGAACAGAGATCCCTCGCAGAGATTCTCTAACAGAAATAATGTTTTTAAAAAGGCAAAGAGGGGAATTTTCGAATGTTCTATTAGAAATTTTGCTATTAATTCTTTGAAGAGGCTGGTCAACTCATTTTATGGTAATTGCGCAAAAAATGGTTTTTGTATTATTAAACTCTTAGTAGTTGGGTTCGTTTTTTTAACAGTAAAAAGAATCTCTAGAGAAGGGTTAAGCAATTAAAATAAAACTAAATGAGTACTTACATTTTTTTGCAATGGAACGACGGATTCTTTCACTGAAATGAAAATATATAGTATTAATAAAGATAATTTTGCAGCATAGCATTAATAACATAGCATTAATATATATAATATTAATATAATTATCCATAGATTATAATTAACAAAAACTAATAAGAATGCATCTAAAAAATAAAAATTGTTTGAAATGTACACATTCTCATGCTTTATATAATTTTTGAATTACTCTTTTGATAAACATTATTTGCTCGGGTATTGTGTGAATTAATTTTATCACCGGATTTATAATTCATATTGGCCTTGCCCTCCATCATTAGAGGAATTAATAAAGACATTTTAGACACCTACTTTAGTTAAACTGTCCTTTTATATACATATATATGTTTGAATAATTTACATTTAGTGGTGACTTAAGTTACATTTTAATTCTTATTTATTTAAAGTATTAATAATCTTTGATATTATTTGAAAAAATATTTTCTGAAGCTATGAAAATTCTGTTAGCAGTTGGAGAGCATATATTGTCTTCCTTTTGTATTACTCAACGAGCAGTTGTTTTTGCTTTTTAATTTCGTGAATATTATTGCAAATATTATTTTTCATACTTAAGTTTTGAGAAGCAATATAGGGATATAATTTGCGAAACTCTACTGTACTCAGCCCCATTAATAAATCTACATTTCTAAGCAAGTTGTCTGAGTAATGGTAATTAACGTAGGACGTTGGGGCCATATCCAAGAGATGAGTTCGATTCTCTCCCACTGAAGACTCCCCATTTAGTAAACGGGGACTGGCGCACGTTAAAGCTGTTGGGTCACGAAGTCCTTTAAGTTCCCATGAAGCACCTCTGGGGGTACTGAATCGGAGATGGATGTTCTCTTGTTCAGGTCAAAATTACGATGAATGAAAGAATGTATGAGTGGTCTCACCCTCTAAACCTGACTGAACTCGTATTTTTGGACGGCGCCATAGATGGCCCCACTTTCACCAAGCAGGCTTGCTGATAGTGCAAGTGGCATTCGAAACAACAACAACAACATAGTAATAGAAAAAAATAACAGAAAAAAATTATATTTACCAACTGATAAGCACATCTTCCTCTGAATTTAAGAAACACAAGATAACAATTATAATTTTTGCTACATAAAAAGAATTCAATCAGAATTTTTAGAATCCAAAATAATAACAAACAAATACAAACTACTACTATATGATCAGGTTTAGGAAATCAGGTTATGACCTGGAAAAAATTAATTTCTAAAAGAGCTAAAATTTAGCTTCCCACTGAACATTACAAAAAATATTTCCCCCTTTTTTTTTGTATATACTAATAATTTAAAATTTCAACCACTATAAAAAACATTTCTTACAGCTTTGAGAATAAAGGAATTAAATTAATGATGAATAGATAAATGCCCCCAAAAAATTTTACTATTTTAAATTGACTAACATAATCGGAGTTGCAGAGAAAAATCGAACCAATAAGTGGTAGCTGAGAATTCTCTGAACCAGTTGTCTCCAACCCCCGGGCTGTGGATCAGATGGTACCAGGCCATCACCTCCTACATCAAGAAGCCTTCACACGGTCTTTTATAAGTAGTCGGCGCAGACTGTTTAAAAAGTGAGCAAGTTGTGCACAGGAACCCAAAACCTTTTCTAAAAGAACTTGAACTTGAACTGAAGTAATTTACGCAGTACCTGTCCGCGAAGCGGACACTACACTGCTTCATCGAAGATGATGCCCGTGGGCACCTGGAATATTGTCTTTAGAAAAAGGTAGGGCCACAGAGAAGTTTCTGTGGACGTCTTCCGGGTTTCTAAAAGTATTATTATTGAAATTACATACATTTGCTGACTTATGTGCTCAATATAGGCTTATAAGTCATTGTCAAGTGGAAAGTACAGATAGAACAATTCAGAGAAAGACATCACAAAGAATACATCCAGGGTTACGGCGGGATTCGAACCCGCTACCTCCACGCTTAACAGAGCGTTTGGACCGACGATACCGCTCGGCCAGGGAGGCCCCGTTCTTAAAGTAATTGAGAGAAATTTATCTTATATATTTGAGAATTGAATCTGTAGTGGTAGACAAGTGAATAAGGCAAACCAATAATATTCATAAATAAAATAAATTTTAGTCATATATTTCCTACCACTTTCTTATTTTAACTTTATTCTGTATTAAATTACTCGTTCGGTAATCGTGGTCTAATCGGACTACCTATAAAATACCGTGTGGAGACTGTCAGTTATAGGAGGCATTAAATTATTTCCATTTCATTTGCTGTAGTGTATTTCTCTCGGGTTTGAATGACTTTCCATGGACGAGAGGTTAACCTCATACCTGCCAACTTTTAATCCCTTCCATTATCATTTTTCCCAGTGAATTAAAATGAANGAGTTGCAGAGAAAAATCGAACCAATAAGTGGTAGCTGAGAATTCTCTGAACCAGTTGTCTGTGGATCAGATGGTACCAGGCCGACTAAGAAACATTAAATTATTTCCATTTTTTTTGCTGTAGTGTATTTCTCTCGGGTTTGAACGACTTTCCATGGACGAGAGGTTAACCAGGAACTAACAGACGTCACATAAAACAGCACCAATACCACGCATTTATTTGTATTTAATTTTGAAGACATGTTTACATTCAATTAATTTAAAATTATTAAATCAAAACAATCAATAACATAAATAATCAAAATCCCTCACTCTCTCCTCGACAGGCCGTGGTAAAATTATCAAACGTTGATCGGTACGCGGCGATAAAAAGGCTGGGGGCCACTGATCTAGACCACTAAAATTAATTTAAATTCAGCTTCCCCCTTAGCATTACAAAAACATTCCTAAAGTATTTTGCATTATTACACATTTTCGTAGAGCGCTCGCTTCCCAATGAGATAGGCCCAAGTTTGAATCCCAGCGGTGGCTGGTTGATACGAATTCTGCTCCAGGCTCACACCGACCACAGTGCTTACGTAAAATATCCTCAGTGATAGACGGATCATGGCTTAGAGTTCCTTTACCCTCATGCTATTCCTGGAGGATTTTCGTGTTTTTCCTCTACATGTAACGCAAATGTGCGTTAGTATTATAAAAAAGAGTCCTCCAGGAAGGCTAGTTTGTCCCAATGCTTGATCAAGAAGTTTCCTTGTGTTCTGGATTGGGTTTAAAATTACAAGGCTAATCAGTTTAAAAAGGTATATTTTGTACTACTAAAAGTATCTAAGAGTATATACCCGAATTGGGTAAGCTGGTCAATGACAATTATAAATTAAAATGAAAATATACAGTGTAAGACCAAAAAAAGCCAAGCAAGCAGTTTTTTATATAACATTATTAAAAATAAATAAATGAACAACATATGACTAATAATTAGATGAGTGTACTTTTGCTAATAAGTAAATTTACTTTGCATAAATAAATACATTTTATTTTGCAACGTTGCAGAAAACCAAACGCTTTTCGAAATTCTCAGCGGTGGGCTGCATGTTTTCGAACCACTGCTGTTAGAATCTATTCCATTCCCGATGAATATCTCTTGCTTTAGTTAATCCAAATTTTTGTGTAGTTTAATGCAGGCACAAGACTCCAAAATAAACCTTATTCTGTAATCCATTGGATTGAGATCTGGTGAGTAGGGTGGCCATTCTTCAGATGAAATCATGACCGGAAAATGCAACAAAATCACACTTATGTCTTCTAACCTTGAGAGCTGGTACGGAGTCTTGTTGAAACATCCAGTTCACATTACAGAAATGCTTTCTATCCCAAAGGAGTACAACATGTTCAAGATTGTCCCGCTGGTACAATTTATTTTAACGTCCTCAAGTGTTTTGCCGCTTGTCCAATGTCTGTAGTCGTCTACAACATCTTGTTCGACGATAAAGAGCTTCTCATCAGTGAAAAGGAATTTCTTTCTTCGCTGACTTGCGTCCCATTGCTGAAAATTTCATAACCGTTTGCGCCCCTGCATGGCTCGAAAAACGGCCATTTTGAAATCAATTAAATTTATTTATTAGTAAGAGACTACTCTTTACTATTATTATTTATATGTTGTTAGTTAACACGTTTAGAGCCACGCTAATTTTACAAAACTACAAACTAAATTTGCAAATATTAGACGGATTTTGCTTTTTTTTAGATGGTTTATCATGACATATCTGACAAAAGTGGTGAATTATATAAGCCTACGAATTGTTTAAAAATAGTGGTGGATAAAAATCTACAAAATTGAATTTATTAAACTAAGAATCACAATAATTAAGTAAATTTTGAATACATTTTCTGCAATTAGCAAATTTTATAGTTCTATATTATGTTATACGCTGTCAGCCAGCTGTTTTTCGCGCTGCCTATGTGAAAGGTCAGTGTCAGTAAGCGGTGGCAGAAGCAGCCTAAATGTAATTTCAGTGTCAGCCATCGGTGGTTGACGCAGCCTAAACGGAAAGTCCAGTGTCAGCCACCGATGGCTGAAGCGGTGCTCAACGTGTTAGTCTATTTTTAATTAGTTATAATTATTAATAGTCCCGCAGTGGACTGATCGTTAAGACACGGTTCCCAGCAGATCACCGAAGTCAAGCATCACTGGCTGCGGTCAGTGTGCGGGTGTGTGACCACTTGGATTAGTCTGCGTAGGGACCGAGGGTGTGCGGTATTGGTCCTCGTTAAACTGTTCTACTGTAAAGTGTTCGACTTCGCGTGCAGGTCGTCGGGCTATCGAAGCAAGTGTGCCACCCCCTCTGCAGAGAATCAAAATTGTGGTGGCATGTCTTCGCATCATTCTCAAGGATGTTTCCCAGACCGTCGCCAATAGCCCATTGTGCAGCTCTAGTGCGACGTAAATGAACTACAACTACAACAATAATTATTAATAATTATAACTTATTAAGTTGCTAAATTAATGCATTAAATATTGTTTGGCAAAGATTTTTACCCTCCCCATGAGGTTTCCCCTCCCCCCGTTTTTCTTTAATCGATTTTTAAAATCAATTGTCTTTTTAGGGTACTTATTTATTTCCCTTTAAATGCTATGAATTAAATAAATATCCATTCTAAAATAATTCTAACCTAATGATCTAAAACATATGCCAAACCGCATTTTTTTCAAAAATCAATCTTGTATTTATAAATATTTAAATTTTTGTTTACGCGCAATTCTTATACACAATTTTTAAAAGAAGAAAATATTAATTGCAAAATTTTAGAGGCATCCAAAATTTAGGAGCAACATGCCAGGGCATATAAATTTCTAGGCAAAAGCATTCCTACTTAAGAATTTGCTGTTAGCGTTGAATTTTCTAGATATCATAATACAAAACTGATAATTCATGAAATGAAAAAAAAATTACAAGTGTCATTTAAATTAATCAACAAACAAAAATTATATTACTTTATAAATTGCTCAGTTTTTGTTCTTAATACTAAAAGCAATATATTCTGACCCACTATTGCAAAAAAAAAAAAATCATGATAAAAATTTTGACTTACTTCTTTGCCTTAAATGATCCCTAATCAATTTGGCTGCATGACTGTAAAAGTAAAGAAATTGACGTCATAAAATACATAGAAGTAAAACATAGAAGAATAACTCACAGTAAAATTTTCAATTTAAATAATTGGCAACGGAAAGTTTATCAAGTACGTCCTAACTGTCAACTAATAAGTCTCGTCAGTAACCAAAAAACAATATGAGTTGATTTACATAATTTGGCTCGCATTTAAACACTTCTACACTAAATAAATAGGTTTTATATAAATGCGCTCAAGTTTTTCGCATATGTGGTGAGGTACAATATCATTCTAAATTAAATTATTTAATCAGTAATATAAAATTAAACCATACTATTTATTTCCATACTATTATTTATGTTCTAACCACACTATTTATTTATGTTCTGATAATGTAACCATACTATTTATTTATGTTCTGATAATGTAACCATACTATTTATTTATGGTCTGATGATTCGAAACAAATTGACAAGTTTTAGAAATTAGAAGGGGGCTCGTGTGGACATTTAACTAAAGGGGACATCATGAGTAATTCTTTTATGTATTTCTCAAATCTCCTCTGTAAGATATTGTAACTTGACAACAGTGGTGAACACTTCCATGTGTAGTAGCATAATCACACTGCAAATATTTTCGAAATTTGTAAAAGAAGGTTTATAAGAAGCAAAATTAATTATTCGCTTATTAATAACTATTCTCTTATTAATATTTTTTATTTTCAAAATTTCTACTAAAGATGATATGTTATAAGTGATACTGTGTTTTATCTACCTAAAATAACAACTGTATAATTTCAATTAATCAACATCAGGGCATAAACAAAAATGTCTTCGTTAGGACTAGTGTAGACAAATTTTGGTAAAACAATTGTTGTGGACATGCTTTAAGCAGGACTGCAAACTTTCTATTCTTTTTGTAAAAATTTATTCTAGTGGTGGCTAAGTTTATGTTTTAATGTATCATTTTTTATTCATTTAAACTTATTTTCAGCACCACTACATATAAATGATTGAAAAATTCATATGCAACACCACTTTGTTCCAACTCTTACGTGGTGAGACTTTTAAAATGTTGGCAAAATTCAGCAAGCTTAGATTTTTTTTTTTTTTAATATCTACCACTTTATAAAATATTTTACAAAAAGCGTAGTAAAATGCTGACCTGGTTTTAAGTCAATTTTTTATTAATTTAAAAGTTAGCATCAGTTTATTTAAAAGTTTTTCTTCTTTTTTAATTCCGCAACGATATCAGATCAATTAAAATTAATGGGAAAGTTCTTGACATCACTGATTCCATCAGAGAGGACGACTTTGTGCTAGTGAAGTTTTTATTTATTTTTAGATGCATGAAAAATAGCAGTGTTATGCATTATGTTGGTAGAATGGATGTTGTTTGCAGATTTGGAGGCGATAATTTTCATTTCTTAAGAAAAAGAATGGATTTCATTAATCTAATCATGAATCTTTCCTTTCTTTTAGAAACAAAAAACACTTCTCAAATCTCAAGAAATAATTCCTAACTTCCATCACCAGTCATTGGTAGAACTACCAGGACTGCATCTCAATACACAAATAAAGCTGACAATAAAAAATTTTTTTGATAAAATAAAACAAATTGAAAAATATTTATCAAACAAACTAAAATGAATAAATATTTTCAAATATATTGATTTGAGTTCAAAATGTCTTTCTATGCTCTATTACAAATTTGTATATGTATATATATATATATATATTCTCCAATAAGGCTTAGATATTAAATTAATTTTATTTTGGCTTTAGATATACCTGGGGGTTGTAATGAATGACTTTTTAGCAAGTTTAGCCACGTGTGCGATTTTCCAATCCAGCGGCGTTTAACGGCCAGCTCTCCTGTTCGGCATTTTCTTAAATAAAAAAAACCTTGATTCTTAGCTTTTTTTTCCACAGACAACAAATTTTGAAAGAAATAAAAGCTTGCATTATAATTGCAACAAATTACAATTTAGAGAAAAAAATCTCCAAAAAAAGAGAACTAGTCGTTAAAGGTCGCTGGATTGTAAATTAGCGTCCCGTATAGTGGAGCTAATGTAGATAGTCACGATCTAGAAAACTGAAAGAGGTAGAAAAAAGAGAAAAAAATAAATAATTTAAGTTGCTCACGTGTACCAAAAAATTTCATTTTTAAGGAAGCATGTATATGAATATCGTGAAAAGAAACTATTTGTGCAAAGCTTATTTGAAATGCAGTATTTAAATATTTTTCAGTAGCTTTGATAAAACTTAGCAATCACTTTTATTTTCCTGGTTGTGGAACCCATTCTTGTGTATTATGCAGACATTTTTAAATAATTAATACAATATATTAGACACAGACATTTTAAATAGTTCAAAAAAGTTTAATTATCAAAACTGTGTTACTGTGTTGCTCTTCTTAAAAAAATCAGATATCCAAATTGGGACTTTTTAAATAAATTCGGCCGTTAAGTATTAAAGGAATAAAACTTTGTGTTGATTTATATATTTAAGTCATAATGTGAAAAAAAATGTCTGAACTGAAAAAAAATATTATAAAAATATAAGTAACGGAAATAGAAAATAATATACTTACACAACTGAAGTTAAGCTTCCGTCTGAAATAAAAAAAGTAATAATACAGTTTTAATTCAAAAATTAAATAATTTTATAACTCTCTATCTGTTTAAAACTAAATTAAAAGGTAACTATACGCAGAAGAATCCATATCCCTTGATGTTAATAAGGGACATTTTTAAGGAACTTTTCAAAATATTGACAATGGAATAACAATTTTTAAAAAAATTTTTCAAATGAAATATTTTAAATTAAATAATTTCTTTTAAGAAACTTTTTCATTTGCATCACCTTTTACGAAATAATAGTTTTTCTCTCTATTGGTTCAAGAGATGAATTCAAGCTCAAAAGCTTTAGAAGCTAATTTTTTTTTCTCCAACGAATACCTAATGAAATCAAATATTTCACGGAAAAGCAATATTGGTATATTACGGATTTGTTTAAATTTGCACTTGCCAACATAGTGATGAATAAAATAAAAAAAGTTATCAGGTTTCCATTTTCTGAGAAAAGTATAACAATCGAATTTTCTATTCAAAGTAGAAGTAAAAAGGGTCCTGATAAAAAGATATCTGGGAAAAGAGTCCCTGGAAAAAATTCCAGGGAGTCTTTTCCCCGATACCTTAAGGTCCCTGGAAAAAAGATATCGTAAATAGGGTGCCGATTAAAAAAAAGTAACTCAACGGCGAGACTATATAGGAAAAGGTACTTAAAGTGAGACGTATTTCTTTTCTTTCTTTTTTAGGAGGAGGGTTTACTTTTTTGTTTTTTTTTTTTGAGGTGGAGTCTNTTTTTTTTTTTTTTTTTTTTTTTTTTTTTTTTTTTTTTTTTGGAAGGCATGTTAATTTTTTTAAAATTATTTTTTTGTAGGAGTTGATATTTAGATTAGCTAATTGAGGTTAAAAAAAAAGGACACTTTTGAGCGATACGCATTTTTTTTTTCTTTGTTAATTAAGAGGAGTTCATATAAAATGTTTTTCTTTAAATTAATGTATATGTTTTTCTTTGTTATTTAAAAATAATTTTAATAATAAAATTTAATTTTTAAATTTTACTAATTTAAAAATACATTTTTCATGAATATTTTTTTATATTCAACTTTAATAAATTTTCAATAAATAAATTTAAATTTAAAAATTAAATTTTTCCCTACATATAAAATATTTTTTCTTAATTTAAAATATATTATTTTTTGCTGTTGAATAATAATTTTAATAATAAAATTTAATTCTTAAATTACTCTAACTTAAAAATAGATTTGTAATGAATATTTTTTTATATTCAACTTTAATGAATTTTTAATGAATAAATATCATAGAGAGGAAACATAAAAATCACACATTGAGTCAGTGTAACAGTAGGAATTTGATCTTAAATAAAGCAACGAAAAGGCGCTTCAATCTCATCTTCTCATTTCAAAAATTTTTCTCTACGTTGGTATTTTTTTTTTCACCTGGACCTTTTTTCTCACATTCGTTTTGATATATCCGTGTATCGTTCAAATCATTAAAACTTTTTATGATAAAAAATGTTTCAAAACTCTCATAATTGTGATCTATAACGGATTAAAGATCATTTGTAATCAATTTTCTTTTTTTTAAGCTTTAAAATAGAAAATATAATAAAATGAACAAATTTTGTATGAACTTAAAGAAGGAAAGTGTTCCAGTTAAAATTTTTAAAAAAAATATTATTACAATAAAAAGTATTCGTGGCAAAGTTAAAAGAAACAATAATATTTAGTAACAGCAAAACAATCTCAATTTTTAATTTTGTCTTTAAATTAATTCATGCAATTTTGGGACAAAATGTTTTGAATTTAAAGGAATTTAATCTTTAGGCAAATTTTAATAATGATTTTTTCAGCATAAGGAAAAATGTTTTCTTAAAAATATACTTTTCTCTTCATAATACACAATAAAATAAAGTAATTTTGGCAAAATTACAAGTAATGCATTACCTCTACCAGGTCTGGGCAATCATAATGTAGTGACCAACGGCATTATTGTGGCATTACGCACAAGTCGCCTTTACGAGTTCCTAGGTTAAGCGTTACTCATTGATATGAAATTTGGTCACTTCATATCAATGAGTAACTCTTCAAGTCGCCACTAATAATCGACCCTCAGTCTTAAAAAGGACTCCATACGGCTGGAGAAATTTCGATCGCATATTCTACCAAAGATGCCAACTGCTCCGGACAAGCCAAAATAATTAAAAGAACGGTAAATAGCTACAAAGTAAATTTTTCAAATATTTTACTATTTTCGCTTGCTTTTTGAAAGGTATATTTATTAAACCAAGAAACACAATTGATAAACTACCACTTGAAAATATATATTTGCTGTCCGGAGCAAGTTGGCATCTCTGTTCTACCACCATAACATATTTAAAATTTATAAAACAGAGAAAAAATGAGTTCAAGCAAACCAGGAGTAAGCCACGAAGCTAGAAAAAAAATTGAAATTATCAGAAGAGAACTTTCCCATCGCGTTCTCCATTCCTAAGTTATCCTCTCATAAATTATTTTCATTTTGATATTTTAAAAATTTCTTTTCAGTATCTGAAACTTCAACATTAATTAAATTTTAACTTTCTTTGGCAAACTCGAAATGTATTTCAGTGCTAAAATAATTATTTTTTCACAGTCATGCTCATTTTCTGAAATGCATAATGCAATAACAGCATACCTGCCAACTTTTACGCATTTGGCGTAAAATTTTATTTCTACATTTAAAGTGGTAGTAAAATGTACGCTTTCTATATATTCCTTGCATTTAAAATTCACCACTATTTTTAAAAAAATTAAGCATATACATTAATATGTAATACTGTTCTAGTAATCCGCATAAGCTTGTTCATAATACAGCAAATGTTTCTGCCTAAAATTATAATTTACATTTCATTTTACTACCACTGGGGAGTATCATCCTTGAAAGGATTAAAAGTTGGCAGGTATGTAACAGTAATTGTTTAAAATATTTCAGCAAGCAAGGTTTAACGAAAAAATTTCTCCATTTTCTTGAACACCTACTTTTATAATAATCTGAAAAGGCTTTTTTTCTAAAAAAGATTGGTACGGTATTTATCCTTTAATTCAATGGTAATGCTTTAGCTTAAAGAGACTTGGCATATACGACATAAAAGAGCATGTGTATACAGATTCAAACTTGTAACGTAAATATCTGACAGAACTAAGCTATGCATCTGATATTATAAATACAATTAAAGATAAATGTTCCACAACTTTTTAAAAAAATATATATGTGTAAATGTACCTTTAGCCTCATACAATGAAGCTCATCGGGGAAACATCTCAATCCCAGTGAGTTCTATTTTCATTTTCAAGACTCTCAAGTTAAATTCACTGAACTTTTCACAGCAGATTTTTACTTAAGTTAAATTAAAATGCATTAAATTTTATTTTCTGATAATATAGCCAATTTATGCACATATATTTATCAACTTATGCACGTTAAATTCTTTCGCAAATTCTATTGTATTTAATGAGCAATATTTCTCTGATAAAATATATTTACTGCATTTTCTCCAAATATGTTATTTTATCATGTATCAAGGCATGATTTATCTATATTCATCAATTACGTCTTTCATTTTTCAAAAATCAATTATTGTACATATCAAATCATGTTTTATCTTTATTTTTAATTTAAGTCTACAATCAATATTTGTAATGTTATGTAAAAACGTCAATTTGTCATATTGAGTTTTTTCATTGTTTTATTATTTCAAACGGCTTGATTTTTTTATGGCTACCACAATGTTTGGCAAATCAATGTATAATGATGAATGATGAATGGGATATAATTTAATGATGAATGGGATAGGGGCCGCTTCGCCGCCCAGTTTATTTAAATAAAGAAGAAGAAGATATAACGATGCGTGTTCTTTTACAAACAAAATTTTCCTATATACCAAGCCTTTTGTAATTACATTACAATTGTTATTGTTAATTTCATCGCTTAAATAATTAATGAAAATTTTAACCCTTTTGTACTTCTATATCGCCTCTAACTGATCAACAGTCACTACTCGAAAATCAAAAGTTTATACCTTAATAATTAGCTACCCTTTTTTTAAGAATTGTAAAAATTATATTTATTTAATTTAGAATTTAATTGATTTAGAACTTAAATTAAATAATACATCACTTGAAATCATTTATCGTTTTTTAAAAACTCAAACGTACTTAGAAAATGTTCGAATAATGTACTCACCTCCTCTCAATACATAGAGAATAATACTTTCCATATAAAGTCTGTAAGAAGAACGAAATTATTTCAATCTCAGAAATATAAGATTAAACAATTATTTATAACACTTTTTGATGATTCGTGTGCACATATCAGAATGCAATTCAAATAAGTAAAATGGCTTCAATCTTTAACAAGACAAATGAAAAATAATACTTTCCATGTAAAGTCTGTAATAAGAACGAAATTATTGCTGTGGCAGAAATATAACATTCAACAATTATTTTTTAACACTTTTTGATGATTCGTGTACAGATATAAGAATACAATTCAAATTAGTAAAATGGCTTCAATCTTTAACTAAACAACACTTAGCCGAACAGGAATAGTCTCAATTCATTCCACTGTATGTATTAAATTGCCTGTAAGTTATATCAATAGAGAACATATTAAATGTGACGGTGAAAA
Source organism: Parasteatoda tepidariorum (assembly GCF_043381705.1). NCBI lineage: Eukaryota > Metazoa > Arthropoda > Arachnida > Araneae > Theridiidae > Parasteatoda > Parasteatoda tepidariorum. The sequence continues at coordinate 73,522,521 of NC_092212.1, forward strand.
AAATATCAGACATTAAGAATTATGAAACTGAAGGACTAATGCGTAGTCAAACAGTTTCCTGTATGTAACATGCCATTTAAAACTCATTATTTTTCTTTTTATTTGCATCTTAGTTCATGAAAAATATTTTAATCTACAATTAATCCCTTAACAGTGACATATATTTCAGAAAAATATACCAAAAATGGAAGAAGAAAAAATTTGACTATTTAATTTTGTTCTTTATATTATTATAAAAGTAAAAAAATGGTCTTTTATAACAAAAATAAAATTTTAAATTCAATGGCTACTGTATTTATAATTTTTACATACAAAAAGTGATGGATTACACCAGAGGTCGCCAAAGTAGTCTATATAGACCCCCAAGGGTCTATTTAACAAAAGCAGGGGTCGATCTGAGACAGGGGGGCGAATGGGGGTCGATCCGAATCGGAAGGGTCGGAAAAAAAACAGTTCTCAATACGCAAATCACACGTACCTAATGTAAAATTTGTATGTAAAATTTGTGAATTTTTTTTATAATTGACTCAATATCAGTTTCTTTATAAAACATAAATTAATAAACGTATATTTATTCAGGTGAAACAAGTATTTACGTACCACCGAGCAGTGGCACGAACTCAGCTCAGTTTATAAGTAATATGCATATGTGCGCTTGTCCAAATGTCACGTGTGACGAGCATTAACGTTACAAATGCAAATATCATACGCAGTTTCAGCTATCTTTGCAAACTGTGTTGAATATTTGTAGTGTCATTATTAAAACTTTTATAGTTTTGGATAATTAGTTATTGTTTCGATAAAACCATTCGTTTAGTTTAGATATCAATTTTAATTATCAA
>NC_092212.1:73523476-73537650 GCF_043381705.1 Parasteatoda tepidariorum
ACATACGCATAAAAAAGTAATGGATTACACACACATCTTATTCAATTAGAGCAAATTAAAAATATAAAAAAATTGAAGCTAAATATAATATAATATATAATATAAAAACACAACAATATGATTTTCAATGCATAAATTTTACAAATCTTTTACAGTAAACCCCCATCCACATTTCCCTCCTTCGACTGAAGTCGTAATCCGTGAAAAACTTGGACCACTAATGCCATCTATTAGAAAAATAGTAAATTAAGTATCCTAAAGTAGAAGCGAACTCACCTCGGGCTTCACAATTACTCGACTTAAATTAATACAAAATAATGAAAAAGGTATGAAAAATATGTTTAATAAAAATTCTACGTTAAAGGGTTAATATCCAACCAATTATACTTCTGCCGTAGAAAGAGATGGACTCAGGGATGGCAGCTGCTCCGTTTTCTGCCGAAGTCTTAAATGAGTAAGTAGCGAATTAACCCTTTCTAAAGCCGTGGTAAGTATACTTACCACCAATTTTTCTATGGTGAACTTTTTTATCACTTTTAATTTAGATTTCCATTTGTTAATAATAACTTCAGCTTTCTTGCAGTGCGTTTGAATAAAATTGTCAACCACTTGTTAGTTTAAGAAAACGTATAAAATGCATAATTCCTTTTGAAGATTGTACCATTTATAAAATGTATTTTATAAATAAAGAATAAAAGTCAATAAGTTCCTAATCGATCGTGTTAAATATACTTATCACAAAAAACAAAGGCATTTTTATAAACTAAAAGAGTTTTTTTTTCTTCTTATGTCTATTACTATTCTATAACAATTTCAATTCAAAAAAATACTTTAATTTACCTTTACTAGAAATAAATGGCCCATTGACACGTTCACGCCGGGTGTTGAGCCTGAAAGCGGGACGGAAAAGAGAAAATCCTGGTAGAAGAACTATTTCAATATTAGATAATTCGGGAGGAGTTAATCTATTCTCAACAATAACAATTCACTGTAAGGAAATTTATCACGGTGAAGAAGCAATTCAATATAAAAATTGCATCCGTTAAAAACAATTGGTAGTTATCGATTTTTATTATTCCCGGAAAAAAACTAAAAAATGAAATTTATTTGTTACCAGTTTTTACTCCGGTGCGTCGCCCGATGAGACAATCTAGCGTGACCCACCGGTGGGTCACCCCGGCGTGAACGTGTTAAAGGGTTAAGTCATAAGACTTATAGAGCAAGAATAACTAAGCCTACCTTTTAGAAAATCACCGCGAGATAGTTGCAATAAAGATGCATTTCACATGATACTTTCAATTTTTGATATGCCGTGGTTGAAGAATTACCTAGAGAGACAAATATTAGACAAATAATATCTTTAATTTCGTTACTACTAGAGAATATATCTTTACAAACAGGTTCGATCTGGGTAATCTCAATCCAACAAATCTGAAACATTTCTGAAGCTAGAGAGAACGATACCTCTAGCGTATGTTTCATGCGAGATATATTTATCAGTGGTAGCGATCAAAAGCCAAAATTTTTCAAACGAATAGAATTTTAATAAAACTATAATAATGACTTAACATTCGCCAGCTAACTCAATCTAATATTTAATAATTTTTTTAAAACAATGTTTTATTTGTGTCGGAAAATTTTTAATTATTAAAATATTAAGGAAATAATTTTGCTACGATTAGAAGAAAAAAAATTTCTGAAACTACGGAAACTCCGCAGTAGTCGAAGAGTATGTTCATCCGGAATACCAATATACATGCAGATCTCAAAATACCAACTCTATCACAGCATATATACAAGCTAAATGCAGATTTTTTCGATAAAGCCATAGAATGTAAAACAGCAAATTTTAATGAAATCTTTAAATTTGAAAATTATATCAAAGATAAAAACTACAGACCAATAGCTGCACATTTCACCTCCGACGCCTCATATCATAACTATCAAAACAAATAATTTCATCAACCTTTCTGAAANGAGATTCTCAAAGAAAACCTCAATTATAGCCCGGCGACGGTCTTTTTTATGTCAGATGGAGTTCTCTCCAAACGATTTGCGAATTAGCTCACATCACTACTCACGATAATCAAGGTTCCTGTCTGTGCACCAATGAAGCCCGCAAGGGGGGAGGCGAGGCAGGCAGGAGCTGAGATTTTTATTCTCCCAACGGACCCTTGTAAATAGCTGTACATATTTCTTTTATTTTTATTCTCGTTTATTGTATTATCTCTCTTTTATTATCGTATTGTATTAACCCCATGTATCCAACTGCGATTTATATTACCACACCCCCCCCCTGCTTTTGAGCTTAGGCTTACCATTTAAATTTTATTCACTGAGACGAATGAGTTAGGGCCCCTTCGGGGCCGACACTTAGGTAAAGACTTGACATAGACATAGACATAGGTTGTCAGCTAATGTTTCTTCAAACACAACGTATTTTTTCGCTTACAATTGAAATTTTAATTCCATTTTACTACCACTGGGAAAAATCGTAATGGAAGGGATCAAAAGTTGGCAGGTATGCTTTAATTTACCTTTACTGGAAATAAATGGTCCATTAACACGTTCAAGCCTGGTGTTGCACCTGAAAGCGGGACGGAAAAGAGAAAATCCTGGTAGAAGAACTATTTCAATATTAGATAATTCGGGAGGAGTTAATCTATTCTCAACAATAACAATTCACTGTAAGGAAATTTATCACGGCGAAGAAGCAATTCAATATAAAAATTGCATCCGTTAAAAACAATTGGTAGTTATGGATTTTTATTATTCCCGGAAAAAAGCTAAAAATTGAAATTTATTTGTTACCAGTTTTTACTCCAGTGCGCCGCCCGATGAGACAATCTAGCGTGACTCACCGGTGGGTCACCCCGGCGTGAACGTGTTTAAGGGTTAAGTCATAAAACTTATAGAATAAGAATAACTAAGCCTACCTTTTAGAAAATCACCGCGAGATAGCTGCAATAAAGATGCATTTCACATGATACTTTCAATTTTTGATATGTCGTGGTTGAAGAATTACTTAGAGTGACAAATAATATCTTTAATTTCGTTTCTACTAGAGAATATATCCTTACAAACAGGTTCGATCTGGGTAATCTCAATCCAATAAATCTGAAACATTTCTGAAGCTAGAGTAAATGATACCAGATATGCCAACTTGCTCCGGACAGCAAATATATATTTTAAAGTGGTAGTTTATCAATTGTGATTCTTGGTTTAATAAAATCAATTTAGTAGATTTTTATCCACCACTATTTCTAAATAAATCGTTGGCTTATATAATTCACCTTCTTTTAGTACGTTAATTTAATCATGCTATACCTTTTAAAAAGCAAGTAAAAATAGACAAATATTTGCGAAATTTACTTTGTAGTTATTTACCACTCTTTTAATTATTTTGGCGTGTCCGGAGCAGTTGGCATCTTTGCGATACCTCTAACATATGTTTCATGCGAGATATATTTATCAGTGGTAGCAATCAAAAGCCAAAATTTTTCAAACAGATAGAATTCTAATAAAACTATAATAATGCATACTTGCCAACTTTTACGCATTTGGCGTAAAATTTTATTTCTATATTTAAAGTGGTAGTAAAATGTATGCTTTCTATATATTCCTTGCATTTATAAACTTAATTTATAATATTTTTAATTCATCACTATTTTTAAAAAAATTAAGCATATACATTAATATGTAATACTGTTCTAGTAATCCGCATAAGCTTGTTCATAATACAGTAAATGTTTCCACCTAAAATTGTAATTTACATTTCATTTTACTACCACTGGGGAATATCATCCTTGAAAGGATTGAAAGTTGACAGGTATGATAATGACTTAACATTTGCCAGCTAACTCAATCTAATATTTAATAAGTTTGCCTTAAATAATTTATTATTTGTGGTGAAGAATTTTTAATGATTAAAATATTAAGGCAATAATTTTGCTACCATTAGAAAAAAATTATTTCCTGAGATTGCAGAAACTCAGTAATAGCAACACCTCCTAGAAAGAAGGTGTTGGTAGTAGTCGGAGGGTATGTCTATTGGCTGTGCAGGTATGAGTAGTGCTTAAAAACGCTGTTTTTGCTTAGTTTTTAAGTTCGTCATTGAAATAAATTATTCTTAACCAAAGGTGAATGAATATTCCTTTTTGTTTTATATATTTTGCAGATAATTGAACATTTTCAGAGATAACACTGGGTTTTTTTTAGTTTTGCAAATTAGCCCGATCACTTACACCAGTCATATGTGCAGTGGCGAGAACAAAATAATGGAAGCACTTTTATACCACCTCTATGTAAACAATCTTACTTTTAGTAACAAATGTTTTGGAAAATTTTGCATCGCAAAACTGTTCGAAGAAATTGGAAGATCATGCTTGAAGCGTTTGGAAATGGTGAACATTACGCCCATTCAAAAATTGCGATGCCAACTTGGTCTGCTTTGTAAAAAAATATTTCTTTAGGTAACGATATTTAAGTTATTATCAGTTTAGTATTTTTCTTTTTAAGTCATTTTTCCATCACTACACATCAAGAATTCAAAGCATCAGATGAAATGCAACTTTATGCAGCTATCTCGTGGTATAGTACTCATAAAGAGTACGCGCAATTATCCATACTCTAAAAGTTTTACTTTTTAATTCACTCCCAATTGTTTAAACTTTTTGCGGTGCTCTTGGCATTCCTGCATTGACCTAAATGAGCGTATAAAATTAAAAGCTGATTTCTCTTTTTTTATATACCACTACAATTAAGAAAAGCCTTCTTATATAAACATTACAATCTAGCATCTTAGGAAATCTCGGGCTCCGAGGACTCACACAGTGTCATAGATGTCAACAATATAACCAGGTCCAGGCCAGCTGCAGACATACACCTAAATGTTTGAAGTGCGGTCAGGAGCACCTAACTCATCTCTGTCAGAAAACCAAAGATACTCCAGCTACATGTGCCAACTGTGGTGGACCACATCCGGCCAACTACAAACAGTGCCCAAATTATCCGACTCTCAAGATCAACAATCAAAACAACAGAATTACTCCTGGCAGCACAAACAGCTTTGCAAAAATCGTAAAATCAGCATATCAACCAAATACCAGCAATAATCTACAAACAGACATAACCATCATCAAGGAAGCAAAATCACTAATATCAGAGCTCAAGCCCTTTGTGAACTTTTTACAAAGCAACGAAAGCTTTAACATGTTCAAGAAAATCCAAAAAGCAGTTTACTTAGAAGAACAAGAAGCAATAGATTCAGAATACTAAGATCAACACTGATACCAACCATCAATATTTTTGGAACGCTAATGGTATAATCAAAAAACAGCATGAACTAAAAAACTTTATAATAGAACACAATCCTGATATATTCATAATAACAGAAACTCATCTAAATGCAACCCAAAATCTTAAAATAGCCAACTATACAATCTACAGATGTGATAGAAGGTACAGAGGGGGCGGCGTAGCACTTCTAGCAAAAACCAACTTATTAACAACAGAATATAACTCAAAAGATGATAATGGATATGAGCAAATTTCTATTTTATTAAGCTACAGAAACAAGAACATCAAAATCACAGGAATTTATAATTCTCCAAAAAATAAATTAACAGATAATGATATGAACCTCCTATTTCCAGCCACCCTAGATACAATAGTTGCAGGTGACTTTAATTCNTTTAGTAAATATTAATTTTTATCATATTATTCAATAATAATCGAAAATATTTCCAATAATTCTAACAACTGTAGCTTTTACTAGTCTCGACTGCATTTAGCTAAATGCTCAGTGGTAGGCGAATCTCCTGTTTAAAATACCACTACCAGTTACTTTAAAATGGTAGCTTAGATACAATTACGAAGTTTTATTTCCGATAAATTTAATATCACATGGATAAATGAAAATTATAATACATTTAGTTATAAAAAAATAGTGGTAGAATAAATTTTTGACATTATTTGTTTTATTTTAATTACTATTACATACCTGCCAACTCTTCCGGAAGATTTTATTTTCATATTTAAAGTGGTAGCAATACTCATGTTACTCCAATTAACTTTTTGAATTATAATGATAATTACAAATGAGTTTGACCACCACTACATATAAATAATTACAATAAATATATAAAAGCATAATAATCAATTCGAATTTCAACATGATCAAAATATAAATATATTTTTGAGTCAGATTGTTTTTCGTTTATTGTATTACAACCACTCTGAAAATCCATTCTCGGAAGGAGTGAAAGTTGGCAGATATGCTATTATCTTGTCTTGAAATTTGATCTGGGCAAATGGGCCGGGCAGCGTCCCCTATCCCATCCATGATGTTTCTTTTATGTTAGTGGTAGAAATTTAAGGTTGGGATTCAAACACTTTGCTTGAGTGAATATTAATTATGGAAATTATAATAAGCAGGCTTGCTCTAAACCAGTGATTCCCAAAGTGGTCTATATCGACCCCCAGGGGTCGACGACAAACTGTAAGGGGTCCATGTCAAATGAAAAAATGTCTATTCTAAAAATGTCAATTTCTAAATAATTCGTAAACTTGTATAATTCACCATTTTAAAGTACTTATGTCATGCTGTTCCTTTTTTTAAAAGTAGTCAAATATTTGTAAAATTTACTTTGTAGTTACTTACCGCTCTTATAATTATTTTGACGTGTCCGGAGCAATTGGCATCTCTGAAATTACAGTCAAATCTGGGTACAGATTTTGACCTACGGAAAAGAATAGCGGGCTTTTCAATATATTTATACTACTTTTTTATTTTTATAAAGTGGTAGAAATTTTAAAACGAAACTTGCGAAATTAGATATTTCAACCGATACTTTGAGAGATTCACTGGGAAATACCTAAAACTTGAACTAAATTTGGAATAAATGGTATTTTGTATAGCTTCTGAATTAAACTAGATAATTGTTGCATTTTTACAAGTACTTGTTCTTACCTAACTCTCTTGTGGGGATTTAGAAACTAAAATAAGTTCTGCTCGGAAAGCTACCGATTTCTTCAGAATGTTAGTTTATTTTTTGTCTCAATGAATTCATTAGAAAGTATAGGTTTACATAATACATACTTAAAACAAAATATACCTAAGAAAAAAAAAATATATATATATATTTGACCTTATCGCATCATAAACTGAAATGTATTATCGCCTTTTTCCTACCACTCCTCCCTATGTAGAAGAGAAGTGGAAATACTTAGTATTCCTTCGAGGAAATTTTTAAGAAAAATTCGGTTTCGATCCAGATTTTAATTCATCGGCGAGAAAATATCTAAGATCCGTTCAAAAAACCTGCTTACAAGAAATAAATAAAAAACTTGAAACATTTTAATTTGTAGATTTACAAAAAAATATAGATTTGCTATTTTTTTAGGGTTAAATATTTAAATTACTGAAAAAATGCAGCATTTAAATTGATTTTTTTTAAAAATAGACAAATTTCATGAAAGATACGCATAGCTGCCAACTTCTAGTATCGTTGGGAAAGATTTAAGAGCTAATAATATTAATAAAGTAAAAACATCTTTCCGAAACTTAAGCTATTTCTCCAACACATAAATACAGCAAATTAATTAGATCTTCGATATTTCTGTTTAAATTATTGATTTGATATGAAGAGTAGAAAAATAAAGTGTTTAAAACGAAGCTTTATTCAATAAAACACAGGAAAAATCAACCACTAAACAAGGCTGTACTCTTGAATCTAACAAATATGCACATGTGGGTGTAGTACGTCCTGGTACGACATTCTAGGACTTTTAGCAAGGCAAAATTTGTTTCGGCCTTGCCTCAGTATCTTAATTTTTTTTTATTAAAAACTCTTTACAGTACAACAAGTATTTTAGACGATATTAATTTTATGCCAGAAACAAAAAATTGGCTTCGGAACTTTAATAATCATATTAAACTTAATCACATAATTTTTATTTATTTATTTATTTTATTAAAAAATCTTTTCAGTACAACCTTATTGATCTAACAAACAATACTAATGTGCGAGTTCAAATGCAATTGTGCTAAATTAAAGCAATAAGATACTAAATTAAGACAATAAGTTAGCTATGAAATTAACTATCAGTAAGATCCTCCTATTTCTATTTTAGTTCCTTTATAACTAATAACAAGTTCAAAATATCTATATATAAGTTCAAAATCTGGAGAAAACATGAAAAAATTACGGAACAATGAAAAAAGAAAAATAATACTAAAAATAATTTTAAAAAATAAAAAAACGTCTTTACTCAAGATTTAATATATAAGATTTTAGTAGATGACTACACTTATAATGGTTACTGGCATGAATTATATATTTTTTTAAAGCAAAACAGTATATTAAGACATGCAATTAATATATTATAGCTTAAAAACTCAGTTTAAGTTGTTAAATAGTCCTTATGCAGCATTATTAATAACTATTTATTTACTTTTGAATTTTTAAAACTTAAGAATTNTATATAGATAGATAGATAGATATATAATAGATAGATACAAAAAAACACGATGAAAATTAAGAAAAATAATAAGTTTTATTTACTGTGCATAAGCTGCAAGCAAATAGAGCTCATAAAATAAATTCAAAATGTAGGGAAAACATGGAAAAATTACAGAACAATGAAAAAGGGGAAAAAGAAAAGTAGTAATAAAAAATTGTTTTTTATAGGATTTGAGTTTTTGATGCCCAAAATAAAATGTATCCGCAATAGTTTGATCTGAAGAGTAACCCAACATATGAACCCTTTAAAACAAATTTTAAGCTAGCATATTTCGCTCTATAACTTCTTAAGCGAATCGAGGAAATTTTGCGCACTATTATAAAATTCGTTTATCTAAAAATAATTCCATACTAAAATTAAGATTTAGTAAATATTAATTATTTTTTTATTATACGTATTACTTAATAATAATCGAAAGAATTTCCAATCATTGTTAAAGTCTTAGCTTTTAATAGTGTACCACTCTATACATCTTCTGTTTAACTTACCACTACCAAATGCTTGAAAATGGTAGCATAGTTGACAAAAGGAGAAAAGAATTTTAGCCTGTTGTAACTAGGCCAGTTTGAATGAAAATAATAATAATTTTAGTTAAAAGAGAATAGTGGTAAACAGTTTGGCATTATTTATTTTAATTTCATTACCATTCTCAGAACTGGCAACAGCTACGCTTTTTGCTAAAATATCTCACAGAGCGATAGCATACCCTCCAACTGCTACGGAATTTCCGTAGTTTCAGAAATCTTCTTTTCAGACGGTAGCAAAATTAATGTCTTAATATTTAAAAAAAATTAATTTTAGCGTAACTTGTCCACTATTACTTATAAAAGTGCAGGCCATATGGCTAGATTCTTAAGTTCTGATAAAAGTTTTATGAGAGATCCATTTGCTTTAAAAATTTCTACTTTGGTTCGCTACCACTAGAAAGAATTATTTTCAAAATCTTCATAAGTTGGAGGGTATGCGATAGAGACAGTTAAAAACTAAATCTTTCAGAAAAATCTTATAACGAGAGAGCTGAAACAAAGCGGATTATATGTAAACATTTGAATTATTTACTTGTGGTGGTTAGGAAAATAACTTTAAATAAAGTTTACAAAACAAAGAATAAGTTACGTAATAAACTTAGCGACTAGAAAAAAAATGTCCCCAAAAAACATATAAATATCCCTGTGTCAGACAGCTGTTTACCAAGATTCTTAGTCGTGAGCAACACCTGAAAATACCTTTAAATCTTCAAGGGGTGGAGCTCTAAACAATGTTCCACTTATTTTTGACAATGACATGAACCACTAAAATTTTAATAGCCTTTATTTCGTAAACAACACGGTTTTTAATCAACCACTTTTTATTTTGAAAAATGTTAAGATAAAGCAAATCGCTACATTGCGAATGTGCTTGCCATACCTAATTTTATTTTTATGATTTTTGCTCATAGTCAGATCACCCTCAAATACTCACTAGCTATGGATGCTCCTGAGGAAATGGAAATGGCTATTAACCGGTTAACGCCCAGCGTCATATATTTACATACCTGCCAACTTTTTGTCCTTTCGAGGATAATTTTCCCCAGTGGTAGTAAAATGGAATTTAAATTACAATTTTAGGCAGAAACATTCGTTGCATTTTGAACAAGCTTATGCGGACTACCAAAACAGTATCACATACTATTATATATGATTAATTTTTTTAAAAATAGTGGTGGATCAAAGAGATTAAAAATTAAGTTTATAAATGCAAGGAATATATTGAAACCATACATTTTAGTACCACTTTAAATATAGAAATAAAATTTTACGCCAAATGCGTAAAAGTTGGCAGGTATGCATTCATTACATATTTTTGCATAGTTAGTACTGATAGTCCATTGTGACACGGCTGAAAGCCTTTATATAGCAAGATAGAAAAGAGCAAAAAATGGTACGAAAGACATTTCATTCAAGCATTTTTTTCAGAGAAAAATAAAATATCTGTAACTATCAAGACTTCTTTTATAATTTTAGCATATATATAATGCTGCTTCTTTTCCGGGATAATGTCTTTCGATAAAGCCATCGAATGTAAAACAGCAAATTTGAATGAAATCTTTAAATTTGAAAATTATATCAAAGATAAAAACTACAGACCAATAGCTGCACATTTCACCTCCGACGCCTCATATCATAACTATCAAAACAAATAATTTCATCAACCTTTCTGAAAATAACGTNACCACTTTTTGTATCATTTCAATTTATCAATTCGGGACAAAACGGGTTAAGATGCTCCTTGATTTGGGAGTATACCATCCCAACACTAAAACTATTTATTTAAGATATATTCCCTGAGAACCAACAGCCCCCACATAGTTCACCAACAGCTACCTCAAATTTACTACTCTTAACTTATGGATACTTCTGATGAGAGGAAATGACTATTAAGATGCTCCTCGACTCTGGAGTATACCATCCCAACAGTAAAACTATTTATTTAAGATATATTCCTTGAGTACCAACAGCCCCCAGATAGTTCACCAACAGCTACCTCAAGTTTACTACTCTTAACTTATGGATACTTCTGAGGAGAGGAAATGACTATAAAGATACTCCTCGACTCTGGAGTATACCATCCCAACAGTAAAACTATTTATGAAAAGGAAAATCAAGAAAGAGATTAATCTGTTTTTAGATTTTTAGCAAAGAGAGGAATCTATTTTTTTAATGTGAAATTTAGAGAACAAGCATTTTAATATAGTCCCCCTTAAAAATAGAGTTATTTTCTCTCTTTTTAATTCTAATTTAAAACTGCATTTTTCAAATTTGGTACTTGTCCATTTCGCCGATGAATAATTGCCAATGTAAAGTTACCGATTACAAGTAAATTCATTTTTTTTTAAATTTAATTTTTTATATGTTAGCCATTTTTTAAGTCTAAAAAATAAACATTATTTGGGCAGGTGAAATTGAAAAATGCCTTTAATTTGTTCAAGCATTTTAAACAAAACATCAAATAAAATGCTGCATAAATAATAAAAAAAAAAAATACTTTATCATAGAAGTGTGTTAATAAAACAAACTGACAGTTCGACATGAAATTTCAAGACCTATGCTTGCACTTATTTTTTGGTATGGAATGGACATGTAATTTTTCACTATCAAAAGAAAGGAAAAAAGAAAAGAAAAAGTATTCGATATTTTGTTCTAAATTTTTGAATTTAAATCTGCTAATTGTAATTTTCCAACTTTTTGAATTGAATTATATTGACTTGATGTTATTTTAATCTAATTTTTTAACCCTTATTATAACAATAAAAATATTCGTTTTGTTGCTGATTGTTAAAAGAAAAATCTCAAAACTCAACTGTTGTTTAAAATGCAACAATGCGTCTGTATTGTTTAAAGAGATTCATTAAATTAGTGATTATTGTCATTCCAAACTTTGTATTTGGGGAGCTATCTTGAATATTTTTTCAAAGAGATTAATTTTTAAGTCATGAAGTGGCTTAAGAGATTGAGGCGATATTTCGCCAACTTGAGCTCTTGCTCTGGATGCAAGAGTGATCATGCTGGGGATTTGGATGAGAGGAAAATTGCCAAATATTATCGGAAGCGTGCTGTAATTCTGGACACTGTTCATGCATGGGTTTTCCCATTTGTGTCCGTTCAGACGCAGACAGATGATATTTATTGGACAAACCTCTCAGAAAATGTTCAGACGCAGACTGATGATATAGATTGAACAAACCTCTCAGAAAATGTTTAGGATTACGGATTATGGTTTAAGGATTATGGATTAAGGACTATGGATTGAGGATAAAGGGTTAAGGTTCAAAGATTGAAAAGTTTCAAAAGTACGTACTAGTGAGTTCAATTAAAGTAATTGTTAGCATTACTGTGCGCTATTCCGGAAAATGTGCTGTAATTCTAGACACGGCTCATCCATGGGTTATCCCTCAGACCCAGACTGATGATATTGATTTGACAAACCTCTCAAAATATGTTTAGGATTATGGATTATGGATTAAAGATACTTAATGATTATGGATTGAGGATTATGGATGAAAGACTTAAGATTAAGGATTATGAATTATGGATAGAGGATAGAAGGTTAAGGACAAAGAATAACTGATTAAGATAAAGATTTAAGGTTAAGGAATTATGGATTAAGATTAAAGAATTAAGGATAAGGGATTGATATGAATGGATTACGAATCAGAGACGGCTTAGATTGAAAAACAAATTAAAAATTTCAAATTCCTACTAGTGTGTTCATTCAAATTTATTGTAAGTATTTGTTTTCTTTACTTAAGATATTTTTAATGCATCTGCATGTAATTAATTAATTAATTAATTAATTAGTATACCTGAATATCATCACAAGGGCTACTATGAGTCTTTTTTCTTCATTTTTTTACATGCTTTTAAACAAAAATATAATAAGTAGATTTTTTACTCCCAAATTGAGCTGGAACCAATTAACAAAGTAAAGAGAAATTAAAAGCATATTTTTTTTTAAATTCCTCTTTATATTTCTACAAAATAACTCCTGCTCGGGACTTTTTTGGACCATTCACTAATTTTAATAGAAAATTAATACAAATCATTTGTTAGACTATTGTAAATCCCAAGCACAAGAATCTACTAATAAAGTGACACTGCAAATTAGCAAGATAACATTATTTTACATATTAAAGCATAAAAAAATATTTTGATTTCAAAAAATTAGAGCGACATTTATTTTTGCTTTTTATGAAATGAATTTTGAATGATAAGCATTTTATTTTAACACCTTAATCAGCAACAACAAGTACATTAAAGTATCCTCGTTTCATTAGCATGGGAAGATTTTTTTCTTGATGTTAGCTCACACTTAAATAAGAATATTATTTCTCTCGGGCTTGACTTTATGGGGTAAGTTTACGAGAAATTTTAAATTCGCCATCAAATCGAAAAGGGGAAAACAATATCACATGTCGGTAACAGTTTACTAAAGGTAATATTTTCCTAATTTTTATCACATGAGTGGAATCAGTAACAGTGGGAAATTTGGAGGTAAGCAGTACACTTCATGTACTTTACATTCTACACAGTACTACACTGTATATTGCATCCTGTATACTAAAGTGCTTATTTTTATATTGTCAATTTACCATTTTTACGAATTCTAATTTCATTTGTCTTTAGGTTGAAGGTTGGACCAGTGTAGGATTTTTCTAATAATCCTTTTTCAACTCCTCTCTGTTTTCTTTAGCAGTCTAACAGGTTTTAAAATTTCGCATATTGGCCTTTCTCTGAAGTGATTAGACAGATTTTGCAGTGTCTTTTTTCTTCTAACGAAAATATTCACCTGCAACCTCAAATGTGTATACTTTATCCTAATTTATATATATTGTATAGCATATGCATATATACATTCTATAACAAAAAAATCGACGCACCAAGAAGCAATAATCCGATTGCTTTGAAATTTCGTATGCATGAATGTTTTGAACAGATATTCCAGGAATGATGCCGACTAGGGACGTATAGTCTTTAGCGACGAATCCCGCTTCCAACTGTGTCCTGACGATCATCGAAGACGTGTTTGGAGACGCACAGGGCAGAGGGGGGATCCTGCCTTCACCGGCCCTCAACAAGGCATTATGGTCTGGGGTGCCATTTCCTTTGACAGCC
>NC_092212.1:73540754-73596720 GCF_043381705.1 Parasteatoda tepidariorum
ATAAAGCCATAGAATGTAAAACAGCAAATTTTAATGAAATCTTTAAATTTGAAAATTATATCAAAGATAAAAACTACAGACCAATAGCTGCACATTTCACCTCCGACGCCTCATATCATAACTATCAAAACAAATAATTTCATCAACCTTTCTGAAAATAACGTTTACTCATGCTGATACAATTCTGAACAACTCCAAAATCAAACAAACACAGTTTAGAGCAAGCTGCTCAATTTATTTTTGATTCCTTTTTAGTTATTCAAGCAAAGAGCTTGAAACATTCATAAAAGCAACTCCATTGCCTGCTTACCTCATTGCTCAACCAAAACTGTTCAAAAATTCCAGATGAATGGGATAGGGGCCGCTTCGCGGCCCAGTAAAATCTAAACACTAGGACTAGGACTTAGGAAATCTCATTTCAAAAACATCACTAATAATACATACTTTCCCCCCCCCCTTCTTTTTTTAAAGGAATTGGATTTTTAACCCCCCAAACTAAAGTGTAGCCACAATAGTTTGATCAGGAGAGCGATCCAAAATCTGGACCCCTTAACACAAATGTTAGGTTTGCATATTTCGCCCTAGAACTTCCTGAGTGAATGGAAGAAATTTTGCGCACTATTATATAATTCGTTTATCTAAAAATAATTCCTTATGAAAAATAACATTTAGTAAACATTAATTTTTATCATATTATTCAATAATAATCGAAAATTTTTCCAATAATTGTAAAAACTGTAGCTTTTACTAGCCTCGACTGCATTTAGCTAAAAGCTCAGTGGTAGGCGAATCTCCTGTTTAAAATACCACTACCAGTTACTTTTAAATGGTAGCTTAGATACATATTAGAAGAAATTATTTGGAATGACTTTAATTACACATGGATAAATGAAAATTATAATACATTTAGTTATAAAAAAATAGTGGTAGAATGAATTTTTGACATTATTTGTTTTATTTTAATTGCTATTATCTTGTCTTGAAATTTGATCTGAGCAACTGGGCCGCGCAGTTTCCCCTATCCCATCCATCATGTTTCTTTTATATTTGTGGTAGAACTTTAAGGTTAGCAGTCAATGTGGCTGCTGTTATTAGGTTTCAAGCACCTTGCTTGAGTAAATAATAATAATGGAAATTATAATAAGCAGGCTTGCTTTAAACCAGTGATTTCCAAAGTGGTCTATATCGATCCCCAGGGGTCGACGACAAACTGTAAGGGGTCCATGTCAAATGAGAAAAAAAAATTGGGAGTCCATAAAATGAAAATGGGGGTCAACGATAGTGGATCTCATGTAAGCAGGTCGTGACTTTTAATTTTGGCATTTCATGAATGGAATAATCAACATACACCGATAGTACCTATTTACTTACATTATACTGCCTTATAATATAAAGACATATGCTATCTATCTACATTTTACATAATTTATAATAGTAGCTATGACGTAAAAATTTTATTATAATTTAAGTTATCAGGATTATTTTTTGATATATGAAACTGAATTATTATAAACTAGTAGTTGCCTGCAGCTCCGCCCGCGTGCGTTTTTATTTTCTCCGCGTGCAAGGTTTTATTTTGTAAAAAAAAATTATTTTTCTGCGGTAAATTGTAGCCTAGCCTGTGTCAACTCTTTAGCTCCAACTTTATCGCGCACAAGATCACGGAGATTTGTTGGTTAGTTTTTACGTTAAAACGTAATGACCGACAATACACAACTGATTTTGTATGGAAACTTATTTCCGCAAATATAATATTAGAAGAGGAGTACGGGTTTTATAGTGCACTATTTTATTCCATTTACATATTAATTTAATTAAATTAGTTTGAATTTAATTAATAAATGCATAAAATTAGCATGTGTTCATTTCTTAAGTTTTTCGCACTACACTACAGTTAGAAATTAAAATCTTTCACAGCGAATAGCACTATACCAGCTGCCAAAAATACATTTGAAGTCGATGAATTTACAAAAAAAATCAATAACAGGTAACATTCTACCCAAAACCGAAAAACATGGCAAGGGGTCTACGAGACAAAAAAGTTCAGGAACCACTGCTTTAAATTATGTGTGGCTTTGAATGTAGATTAATGGTCAACGTGGGCGTCGGATGTAAAGTGAGAAGCTATTGGTCTTAATTTTATGTCTTTTTTGTAATTTTCAAACTTGAATATCTGGTTGAAGTTCACTGCACTGCATTTTAGGGTCTTGTCATAGAAATATAGTACATATAATTTGTAAATATATTGTGATAAGGTCGGGATCTTGAGGTCTTGGTAGATATTTGTATTTCTGATGAACCTTCTAGCACGGATGATTTTTTTGAGTATCTTGTTCTGGCATTGGTTTAGCTATTACTATTCTCTGAACTGCCAACTGCTACGCTTTTTGCCAAAATATTTTACAGAGTGGTGGAGACAATTAAAAACTAAATCTTTCAGAACTTTTTGCCAACATTTTAATGAGAGAGCTGAAACAAAGCGGATTACATGTAAACATTTGAATTATTTACTTCTGGTGGTTAGGAAAATAACTTTAAATAAATACTACAAAACAAAGAAGGCATAAACTTAGCGACTAGAAGACTAGAGAAAAATTTACCAAAAAACATATAAAATTAACAGTCCTGTGTCAAGCAGCGGTGTACCAAGATTCTTAGTAGTGAGCAACACCTGAAAATAATTTTAAATCTTCCAGGGGTGGTTTTTTATTTCGAAAAATATTAAAATAAAGCAAATCGCAACATTACAAATCTGCTTGTCATCAATTATGTCTCATTTTTCAAAAATCAATTACTGTACATATCAAATCATGTTTTATCTTAATTTTTAATTTAAGTCTGTAATCAATATTTCTAATGTTATGTAAAAACGTCAATTTGTCGTATTGAATTTTTTCATTGTTTTATTATTTCCCAAGCAAACGGCTTGATTTTTTATGGCTACCACAATGTTTGCCTAATCAATGTATTTTACCTTACTGTATGTAATTTAATGATGAATGGGATAGGTGCCCAGTTTATTTAAACGAAGCAAGCAAGCAACAAATCTGCTTGTATTCGTTTGAACTTCCTTGACTAAATTTTTGATTAAAATTTTCTGCTCCCGCAAAGAATTGAATCAAATTTATACAACAAAGAATCATACGTTAATACATAAATTATACAACAGTTAGAAAAAGTTTGCAGTCATGTCAGGATTTCACATGATATGTGGTGAATCAGCGTCCTTCGGAGAGGACACTCTATTCTAACATCTCGTCGCATTGAAACTAAACCGTGGTAACTCAAAAAAGCAAGTTTTTCAGGAGAGCGATTTCAAACTTTCCGCGCTAATGCTAATCGTGGCAATGCGATGACGATTTATCTGCTCTCTAAATTAACTTTATGGAACTATAAAGATAACAGGTTGTTTTTCTAAAAGGGTGACTTTTTTTACACAAAATGACTCAAAAATCTTATTTTTCGACTTTTTTGAGTTACAACGATTTAGTTTCAAAGCGACGATCTGTGTTTAGCCCTAGGACTAGTTGGCATTTAAACAGAGGAAGACTTCAGGCTTTTCCTCAGAACTGGGCATCTGAGGTCATAATGGCCTTTTCCCCATTTGTCGTGAAATACTGGACGCATACATGGTGCATACAGGATTTCACATGATATGTGGTGAATCAGCGTCCCTTGGAGAGGACACTCTATTCCAACATAGCCCTAGGACTAGGACTGGGCGATATAAGAAATTTTATATCGTGATGCATCGTCAGTTTTGCATCGCGATATAGCGATGTATCGCGATATAGTATTTTTGAAATTCATTTACTTGTAAAGCGCAGAAAGTCGGATTTCTATCAAAACTTCATACTTAGATTGATTTAAATCAATTTATGAATTTGAAGTATATGTTTTGCTTAAGAAGGATATTAATGTTATATTTTCTAAACATGATCGCGCAAATAACGAAAGATTTCTTAGTTTAAAAATAAATAATAAAAAAATAAGGGAAATTGAAATTTATCAATATATTTACCTAACAAGAAAGAAAGAAAATTTAAAAAATAAGTTCGTTAAAAATTATTTGTATGTTCAAAACAAAGTGCTAATAAATTAAACAAAAAAAAACACTTTTAAAACAACACTATTTTTTATCATTATTATTTCACATAAATAAAGTTAAATTGAATAATTACCGAATTCTGAACGAAAAAACAAAGTAAGGTTTAATTTCTTAAAAATAAAAACAAAAGAATTATGATTTTCGATAATATATTCAACTGACAATATTGATAGAAAATTAAAACGAACATGCAAGATCACGATATATGTTCTCAAAACTGATTCTGATTCTACCGCTCATCAATCAAGGCCGTTTCAATATAACGATACGTACATCGTATTCTCCAGCGCGAGTTGGCATCGGAACGTAAGAGATCTTTGCGTGTCTTGTATCGCTATATCGTATATCGCTATATCGTTCATCTTCTTTACTCGACGGCATAAATCAGATTTCTGATGCATCGCCTTGAACGAAAGTTGCTGCATCGGCCTGCCGATACAGGCGTTAAATCGATACGTCGCGATATATCGATTTATAGCCCAGTCCTACCTAGGACCACTGAAACTAGTAGGCATACAAAACAGTGAAAGACTTCGGTTTAGTCTAGCTGGCCTCATGAGGCCAATAATGGCTTCTTTTTTTTTAAATTCATCCTATAAGATTTCGACCTTGACTTGATATGTATTGTAGCAGAGTACCTGCCCGCGAAGCAGGCATCTCACACCTTCTTCTGATGATAATTGAGATAACATAATAATTGAGACTGACGGCTTTGGCAAAGAAAAGGATTCGAGTGTTGGCTGTGAAGCCTCTGTTAAATTACAGAGATGCCAACTTGCTCCGGACAGCAAATATATATTTTAAAGTGGTAGTTTATCAATTGTGATTCTTGGTTTAATAAATTCAATTTTTATCCACCACTATTTCTAAATAATTCGAAGGCTAATATGATTCACCACTTTATAGTACTTATATCATGTTATACCTTTTAAAAAGCAAGCAAAAATAGTCAAATATTTGTAAAATTTACTTTGTAGTTACTTACCGCACTTTTAATTATTTTGACGTGTCCGGAGCAGTTGGCATTTCTGAAATTAGAGTCAAATCTGGGTACAGTTTAAAACTGCAGAAAAGTTCGGGATTTCCAATACATTTATAACACTTTTTTATTTTTATAAAGTGGTAGAAATTTTAAAACGAAATTAGGTATTTCAACTGATACTTTGAGAGATTCACAGGGAAATATCTAAAGCTTGAACTAAGTTTAAAATAAATGGTATTTTGTACAGCTTCTGAATTAAACTAGATAATTGTTGCATTTTTAAAAGTACTTGTTCTTACCTAATTCTCTTGTGGGGATTTAAAAAACGAAGAAAATTAAGAAAAACAATAACATTTATTTACTGTGCATAAGCTGCAAGTAAATAGAACTCATAAAATAAGTTCAAAATGTAGGGAAAACATGGAAAAATTACAGAACAATGAAAAAAGAAAAATAATAAAAAAAAATTTTTTTTTGTAGGATTTGAGTTTTTGATCCCCAAAATAAAGTGTATCCGTAATAGTTTGATCTGAAGAGTTATCCAACATATGAACCCTTTAATACAAATTTTAAGTTAGCATATTTCGCTCTATAACTTCTTAAGCGAATCGAAGAAATTTTGGGCACTATTATATAATTCGTTTATCTAAATATAATTCCATACTAAAAATAACATTTAGTAAATAATAATTATTTTTTTATTATACATATTATTTAATAAAAATCGAAAGATTTTCCAATCATTGTTAAAGTCATAGCTTTTAATAGTGTACCACTCTATACATCTTCTGTTTTAACTACCACTACCAAATGCTTGAAAATAGTAGCATAGTTGACAAAATGAGAAAAGAATTTTATCTGTAGTTAATTGGCCAGTTTGAATGAAAATAATAATAATTTTAGTTAAAAGAGAATAGTGGTAAACATTTTGGCATTATTTATTTTATTTTCATTACCATTCTCAGAACTGGCAACTGCTACGCTTTTTGCTAAAATATCTCACAGAGCGGTAGAGACAGTTAAAAACTAAATCTTTCAGAACAATCTTATAACGAGAGAGCTGAAACAAAGCGGATTATATGTAAACATTTGAATTATTTTCTTGTGGTGGTTAGAAAAATAACTTTAAATAAAGTTCACAAAACAAAGAATAAGTTACGCAATAAACTTAGCGACTAGAAAAAAAATTTACCGAAAAAACATATAAATGTCCCTGTGTCAGACAGCTGTTTACCAAGATTCTTAGTCGTGAGAAACACCTGAAAATACCTTTAAATCTTCCAGGGGTGGAGCTCTGAACAATGTTCCACTTATTTTTGACAATAACATGAACCACTAAAATTTTAATAGCCCTTATTTCGTAAACAACACGGTTTTTAATCAGCCACTTTTTATTTTGAAAAATGTTAAAATAAAGCAAATCGCTACATGTGCTAGCCATACCCAATTTTATTTTTATGATTTTTGCTCATAGTCAAATCACCCTCAAATACTCACTATTAGCTATGGATACTCCGGAGGAAATGGAAATGATAATCAAGATGCTCCTCGACTCGTAAGTATACCATACCAACAGTAAAATTATTTATTTAAGATATATTCCTTGAGTACCAACAGCCCCCACATAGTTCACCAACAACTACCTCAAATTTACTACTCTTAACTTATGGATACTTCTGAGGAGAGAAAATGACTATTAAGAGGATCCTCGACTCGGGAGTTTATCATTCGCTAGATTACACTAATTCCCTAGTTGTTCCTTGAGCCGCCAATTACTCAATCACCTTCTTATGCCTAACGCCAAAAGTTTTAGTTGCCCAAGGGCTAATTCGTCAGATGCCCGCTTCGTGGGCAGGAACTTCGCAAAACTCTATATCAAATCAAGTCAAGCGAATGTTCCAAACTTTATTTTTGTCATATATGTTTCTTAGTCTAATTTCAGGATGAATGGGAAAAGGAGGCCTCAGACGCCACTACAACGAACGAATGAATGTGCTTCGCTTGAATTTTCTTGACTTAATTTTTTATTAAACTTTTCTGCCGACCTAGTCTACAGAAAAAAGTGATTGATAAAGAGGAAAACAATTAACTCAACATGAAATATTCTTAAATGGTTTGAAACAGTTGAAGCTTTATTAATAAACAATCCATAAATCTGTAAGCTATTGTAAAATTATTTTAAACCCTTTCCGGAACAGCAAATTTTGATCGAAAAGGACATTAGCGACTGTGACCTTAGACAAGTGTTGCCCAAAGTGTGGTACGCGTACCCCCTGGGATACGGGAACAGTTTAGCGGGGGTACGCGTTCTTATGCGAAATATCTTTGCAACAAACAGAAATTTCAATAACTTTTATTTAAAAACAAAGCTAGCCATGAAAATTTACGATTACGTGTTTTTCTATTGGCTATATTTTTTGAAGAGTTAACAGTTAATAATTAATGGTGTCAACAGCCAGTTGTGATTTTTAACTTTTGTACAATTTTTTTATAGTAAAAAATACGTTCATTTTTTCATTAGTGGCACACAGCGTTACAAAAAATTTAGAAAGGGTACACTAAAGTCATAAGCTTGGGAAACACTGTTGTAGGCCATTAAAGACTGTGGTTATTCTTTTTTTCCAGTGGCGCCATCCCCAGAAGCAGAAAGTGCCTAAAACTGTGACTTGACAGCATTTTCCTGCGAACCCCCTGCCTCCGGTAGTCTTGCAGAACAATCCCCAACCCTAATCTCATACATTCTGCCATAATGACCTGAAGGTTTAAAAGCTTCCTCTCATAATTTTGCAGAACATATCCTCCCACCCCAGTCAGAAAGTATGTCTCAAGGAGTTCCCCTGCCAGATTTGCCTCCAAAAGACTATGCTCCGTCCGTCTCAAATAATTCTGAGCTTTCTATATTTTCCTCAGATGCACTGCAAATGATAATCTGCATTAATTCCATGTTGGAGTTAAAATATATTTTGAAAAAGCGGAAAACATTGATATTGTCATTAAACGAATGAAAATTCTCTTTAGCTTTGACCACTTGCAGTTTTGAGCAGACAGCAGGAGAAATCCATAAAAATAGTATTCAGAGAAAGTACATCTGATTTAGTAACTTAAAATATCACCTGTACTAATTAATTAGAATATTCAAGGTATCTGCTACATTTTAGATTTTCAAATTCATGACTTTTTATGATTTTCCATGACTAAATCCATGAATTTTTCATGACTTAACTAAGTTACTATTTTCTCTGACATAAACGAAACAATAAATTTAGAAAAGCATTATATTAACATTAATTGAAATGATAGGTATAACCAAAACTGTTATACTCTGCATCTTCATTTTTATAGATTTCAAATTTAAAAAAACAGAGTAAAGAAAGAGTTGAAACGATAAAATAGCTTAAAAAAAATACAAAAGTAAATATTTCTTTCCCCTTTTTTTTTGCAGAATTATATTCTAAAGATACTTTTCTTGTTCATCAAAAAGGAAAGAAATATTCCTGATTTTTCTGTTCTCACTTCGGAATAAAAAAAATTCACCAACGACTGGTTTTCTTCAACTAGAATTTTAAATTGATAAAATTAAAAATAAAAAAAAAACAATAAAAATTCTTAAATCACAGACGTTTAAAAGATAATTCGCTCTAGAAATGATGTTTTTTCTTTAATTTTTAAAGAACATGATAAAATCATTTTATATTCTAATAAAATATGAGGGAGTGGTGATTTTGTTAGGAATACTGATATTTGGAACAAGATGAAATTGGGGGGGGGGGGATTCCATTTTAAAAAATAGATTTTTCGGAGTGATCCATGATGAAAATCCATGAATTTCCATGATTTTTTTTTAAAAAATAGTAAAAATTATGACATTTCATGACAAATTTTGTTCAATACTGAAATTCATGACTTTCCAGGTGAGCGGATACCCTGCATATTTGACGCCACCCTCTAAAACCATTAAGATTAGCAAGAGGATAATGATTGATTATAATTAAGATGAGGATTAGTGCAAGGAAATCTGATCATAAGACATTACGAATAAAAACAACAATAAATTTAAAACTTCAAATCTTTTATTCCACATGTCATATGTTACAAACAAATAAAATAAGACCTTTGGGATTCCTATTCACATATTATTTACAAACATCACTAGTAATAACATGTTATGTACTTTTTCTTGAAGTATGAATTTCAGGATGAGATTTTTTTATTACAAACATTAGTTAAGAAAATAAAAAATTTAAAAATAAGAAACCGAATAAAGCATTTTTCACACATAAAAGTTGAGAGCTTGACATCTGCAAGACAGAAAAGCATCAGGAATGCCTGCCAATTCAGCACTAAGTTCTTTGTAACTTAGATCCATACAAAAATATTTATGAACAAACACAGCTATGAATTATACATAAACTAGGGTATTTCGTAAAGTAAAATATCTCCTAAACTACAATTTAAATTTTTGCATAGCCTAATATAAATTACTAAACGAGCATTTATAAAGAAGCCATAATAAATATTTTATTTGAAATAAAATATTTATGTTCGAAAGCTAAAATAATTTTAATTAACGCAAGTACATTTAAAGAGGAAAAAAAATTAAGAAATTTAGCTGACGAAAAAGTAATATATTTTATCTGACAAGAACAACTACCTTAAAAAAAATACATTCAGTAACACTGCATTAAACATCAATGCAAGCACTTAACATTTAAATACATTGGTTCCTGCACCATTTATTTTGAGCAAATTAATTTTGCGTTAACAATTTAATTTTCACTTTTAACAGTATGCAAGCCAGTCACGTATCGACTATTTTTCTTCTTTAATCAAAAATAACTACAAATAAAAACTTATTGTATCTTTAAACAAAAACAAAACATAGATACCATGAAATCAAAGAGACTTATTGGGAAAAAAGGAAGTATTATAATTAAATAAAATGAGAAGTGAATTAGAATAAAAAAATATTAATTAAAATTATCAGTAATTATTAAATAATTACATCATTGTAAAATACGATATAAAAACAGAATATGAGCTGACAACCAGGCTAAACCTCAGTTCAAAAAACCTCAGCTAAATTAATTCGATTTGTATAAAAATAACTGATTTATTTATAGTTAAATAATTTTAGATTTAATATAAAATAGTAAAAAATAAATTTAAATAGCTTATTATTTCAGCTGCATTATACTTAGCATTAATAATATGACTATCGTCTTATTACTCACGAGTAAAGAATTGTAGCAATACAGAAAAAAAGTAATAATATAGCTACCTTAATTACTTATCATAGGGGCTAAAACACAAAGAATTTTTAAAAATGTTAAAGTTACAAAATGATTTAGATAATAATTTGTTATTATTATAGCATTAAACAGCAAAAGAATACTTTTTTGAGCAAAATTTAAAGAGAGATTTAGCTATGCATAGTTACATAAAGGCACAGTAACAACAGTACATCAAAATAATATTACAGTTCAGTGAAATGGTTTAAGATAGGGTATGTTTAAAAATTGTTCGATAAGCGTACTTGTATACTAAAAAGATGCAGACTCTACGTCTTTTTCATTTATTTTTCTAACCTGCCTCCAATGAAGTTGACAATATTTTTTAATTTAATATATATATTAACTAAGTGTTATTTTTAAAAGGGTATAAATGAAAAAATCAAAAATTTAAGTGGGAAAAAACAATAAAACTGAATATAATATAACTGAATACAGTTAAAATATACTGAATACAGTTAAAATATATTATGATAACTGAATACAGTTAAAATTTCAAGCCAAAGGTACTGTAATAAATAATGCTTTCTCGCAGAAAACCAGTTTCATCCCACGTTATTATCCCTATTTCATCTCTTGTTGTGGTATTTATTTTTTCATTTATTTTTCTAACTAGTATGCAAACTAAATAATGAAATTATAAGCAAAATTTTTAATTTAAAAAAAATATTAACTGAGATATTTAAAAAGGTATTAAAAAAGGTTTATAAAAAGCTATAAAGAAAAACTTAGAACAAATGTAGAGGGAAAAAATAAAATTTAAATAATACAGGTAAGATTACAATCTAAAGGTACTGAAATAATTAACATAGTTTTTCCTCGACTGAGTGCTTGTGATGCTTGAATATATCTTTCCCGTCTATTATTTTTCCTGCAGGACAATATTTTTATACCTAATTTATCCCAGTTATGTCCCTTGTTGTATATTGAGAAAAAATTTTTATACAGTGGTAAAATCAAATGGTAAACATTCAGTTTGCTGTAACTCTTCTTTAACTACTATTTCAGTCCACACATACTTTCAATAACACATTTCAGACAAGCTTTAAACATTTTCAGATACATAAATGACTAAACATTTCTAAAGATAGAATTTTTTCATTCAACATTTGCCATAATGGTTGACTAATAAAACATTCAGATAAAAGAAACCTCAAATTTAAGAGATGGGTTTATTTTTAACAGGAATTTCATAATAAGATCACTTTTTTATCAACTTTTTTTAATATTCGTAATCCTTTAACATTTGTTTGAAAATAGTAAACAAAAAAAACTACTAATTAATACTAAATTACATGATTCTTTAAAAAAAAAAAAGAAACCTCAAATTTAAGAAATGGATATATTCAACAGGAATTTCATTATATGATAACTTTTTTTTAATCAACATAATAGCTTTTTTTAAATATTCATAATCTTCTAACATTTGTTTGAAAATAAATAAAAATAACTAATTAATGCTAAATTATATTTTCTTTTTTTAAAAAAGGAAACCTCAAATTTAAGAGACAGTTATATTAAACAAGAATTTTAATATAAGATCACATTTTTTATCGACACAATAGCTTTCTTTAAAATCTGTTATCCTCTATCATTTGTTTGAAAATAGTAAATAAAAAAAAACTTATTAATACCAAATTAAATTTTCTTTTTTTTTAAAAAAAGAAACCTCAAATCTAAGAGATATATTCAACAGGAATTTCATGATAAGATCACTTTTTTATATCAACATAATAGCTTTTTTAACAATATTCGTAATCCACTAACATTTGTTTGAAAATAGTTATTAAAAAACTAATTCATACTAAATTATATGATTTAAAAAAAAAAAAGAAACGTCAAATTTAAGGGATAGTTATATTAAACAAGAATTTTATTATAAGATCACTTTTTTATCAACATAATAGCTTTTATGCATTTTTCTGTTTTAAATCTTCTAGCTACATGTGTTTGAAAGTAGTAAATAAAAAAAAAACTCCAATTAATACTAAAATACACGCTTTTCTTTTTCCTAATAAAATTATCACAATAGGGTAAAATCCATTTAAACACACAAATGGCAAAGCCAAATATTCAAAGCACCAATTAAGTCAATCTATTTCTTCAATTTTTTTTAGCAACACTCAATCATTCACACAACAAAAAAACACTTGACAGAATAGGATTTACAAAACATACTTCTTTTACTTAAAAACGCAAAAGTACATAGAAAAAGGAAAATTCTGTATAAAAGTTCATTTTCTGTACAATTTACAGCACTCATAAATATATATCAGTATTCAGCAAGTACATTTTAAGTTAAAAATGCAAGCTTGTTTTAAGCTGTGATCTCGAAGTACGAAGAAGCCCTAGTGGTTAATATTGACTCGAATAATAGTATTGTTGGCACACATCAGACTAAGGCATAATATGTTCATTCAAAGTTAAATTAGAAGAACTCTTTTTTAGGAGGTACAACTTTTTTGCCAGCCCAAAGACTGTTGGGTATTGTAAAGGCATCTATGGTTACAGTTAAATGCTTTGTTTGTATCTCACTAAAGCATTTCCCACCAGAATTGTATCTGAAAAAGAAAACAATATTTAAGGAATTTTCTACTAAGCAGTCAGCAAGTACTCAAGCACTGTAAAGCAGTATAAGGGTGCGTAGCAAAATCTTTCAACAAAAAATAAGCACCTTTTAAATACTTTTTAAGCACTCAAAATATATTTTTAAGCACTACATACATTAACAAAATGCAAAATAATTTTAAAAGACTTTAGATGAGCATGAGAAAATACCTAGTTTCTGACAAAGAACTAGAAAGAATTTTAAATTGTGAGTAAGGGTTTTGGTATAATAATTAATTAAACGGGTGAGTAACATTTAACAACAAATTTAATCAAACAAGTAACAAAGTAACATATCAGACATGACAATTTCATGCCAACACCACCTTGGGCACACCTCATACTACTACTGTAAGAATAAAACAGTTCTGTACGTTTTCCCTCTTAGGGGAAAAGTTTAATAATTCTCCCTTTTTGCGTTTTCTCTGAATCTCACTGAACTCTTTTCTTGATTATATAAGCCGTCATAAAATGATCGAGAGATTTTTTGGTTCGATAGCAGAGGGTGGAAAATGAAGTCTGAAATTGAGAATATCTTGCAAAATGCAACAGAGTTGCATATGAGAAAGCAATAATCTCACCGAAACCTGCTCAGTAGATGCACATACTGACTCGCAAGTATTTCATCAAACATGTAAAATGATTGGTGCTTTCATACGTTATGGACCAACAGTATACCAAAACGAACTGTGAAAACTTTGAATAGAATAATGTGAAAAGCACGCTTTTGCATAATATGTGGTAAAAATCGACATGGTAACAAGAAAAAAGCTTATTTTTGAAAAGGGAAAATTAAGTACTTTTTAAAAACACCTAATGAAAAAGCACCTTTAAGGGGTTTTAAACAACGAAAATCAAAAATAAGCACCTTTAAGCACTTTTTAAAAAAGCTACGAACCATGAGTATTTATTATCATATGGAGAATTGAGTGAATGAAGGTTCTAAGAAACAGCAAAATCTATAAATCTACTACAGTCATTTAAAGCACATGCTTGTTAGCGTTTTTACTCTTTACATTTTAATCAGTACAGAAATACAAACAGAGTTTGTCGAGTTCAATAAGCTAGTGCAAAAACACTACTACTGGGGATCTCTTTACCCAAAAAGTAGATACAAAGCCTTACTAACGAACCTGGTACTGTCACCATTTTTAAGCCCTTAGTGTCAGTGAAGGACAGCTCCAGAGCTCTGTTAGCAGGGTCGGGACTGGGGGTCTAGGGCTGATGTGTAACTTGGGGCTATAATTATTCAAAATTAGCTAAAACTTCCTATATTCAAAAATAGTGAAAATTTGCATGAAATTTAGTCCTAGTTAAGTTGTTTTGTAAAAATTAAAATATGATTCAATTACATTTGAAATTAAAATGCAATTAAGTGTCTATGCCAGCAAAAATATCCTGTATGAATTATGTATGTTAAGAAGTAAGAACTATTAAATAACTAGGATATTTTTAAGTGTTAGCATTTCTGAACGATAGATGTGAGAAATCACAAGTTCCAGAAACGATCTAAACAAGTCTTATTAAAATTATAAGAATTGCCTTTCATACGGAACCATTAAAACAAGACGATACACTAGCAGAAACGAAAGATGCAGGAATCATGGATTGAGGTTCACTTGTACTTATATTAAAATGTAAATTCAAATGTAAACATTTCTCCATTTAATAAATATCGTTTCAAAACTTCAAACACAAAATTTTTGGATTGCTTTTATATTTAGCATTAAAAAAAATTTCAATTAAAATTATATTTTTAACAGTTTCAGATATATTTTAATGTTTTTGTCGTAGGCCATTAAGGCAAGGGGTGTGATTGTTCTTGTTTTCCAGTGGCGCCATCTATGGCCAAGAATTAGACTTCTCCTACATCCATTTGTAGGACGGACATAAATACATCCATTTATTCATTCACAGACTGAAATTTTGACCTGAACCAGAAAACAATCAATCTCTAATTCAATACCCCCAGAGGTATAATTTGTTATGGGAACATGGTGGACTTTGTGACCCAACATATTTAAGGTGCACCAGACACCCATTACTACACAGGGAGTCTTTAACCGTCTGAATTCGAACTCCAGTTCTCAAAAACTTGAGTCCGGCGCCCTGCGAACCAGGCTATTCAGGTCCCAGATATATCTTAATTTTACATGAAATTAAACCGATTGTGAAAAATATTAATAAAGAGAGAAATATTTTTTAATTGTAAACTATGTGAAATATAAATGCTTCAATACGCTAATTAAATGGTTAATATGCTAAGTAAATTGAGTAAAAGACAATTATACTTACTTATAGAACCTGTCCATCATTTTATCTATAATATTCTTTGGCCCAATTCCATACAATTTGGTGACTTCTTCTCTCTCAGGATTATACGTATAAAGAGCTCTAAATTGGCAACCAGCATCACGGAAAAGAATCAGGAAATGCTTGCTTTCTGAACGGTTTATTTCCTGTAATGGACGAAAGAAAACAAATTATATAAAGCATCCTGAGTAGCACAGAGATATTGTTACTTACATGATCAAAATTGATCGACAATGTGAGCACTGAAGGTATTGTATGGCATCCATTGGTTATAAGATTTCAAAATAAATTTTCCCATTATTATTCTTATTTAATTTAATTCAAAAAAAGCTAATTTAGAGATAAAATTCAGGAAGAAAGTTTAAAACACCAAAATAATTTATAATTGCTGGAAAGTCCAAAGGATAAAAATTTAATATATTTTTTTAATTATTTGTAAATAATGATGACTATTTAGTTCACAATATTTCTCTGTTTTCCTGAAAGAGCTAGATCCATTCGTGAAGTAAACATTTTAAACAGATGTTGAGTTGCATATTATTTAAGTCGCTATTGTTGGAAAAAAAGAAATTAAGCCTAAAACAATGTAGAATTTACTTCAAAATTTAGAAAATATTTATTATTTTTTAGTACTGTTTGTAAAAACTATGTAACTTTTATTATCTGCTGAGATAATCACGTATACATTTAATAATTTGAATGGAAAAAATAAAACTTATGGTTAATCAAAATACCATATGTAAATTGAAACAGTTGAGATAAAAAAAAATAGTAGTAGTTTAATTTAGATGTATGTAATTAAAGCAGATAAAGTTTTTAGATTTTAGTGTATTTGTAAAGTTTAACTTTCTTTCTAAGTGTTGGAATACCTGTTTATTAAATCACTTGCTTTATCGAAACAAATATCCTCAGAACAAATGTGGTTTTAAAAAGGAACAAGCACTGTATAAATTAGATTATGCGGTATTCAAAAATTGCAATTTTACATTGTTATACAAAAGATACAACGGGGTTCGTGATTCTTTTTATTTTATTTAAATCAGATTTTTTTTTATTGAAATACACTGTAAGAACTTTGATTTATGACTAAAAAAACTTTATAAATGTTAAGTCAAAATTAAATTAATATTAAAACTATATTATAAGAATATTTTAGAAGCTCTAACTACCTAAAACAATTTTTCATTATAATGCATAGCAACCATTTCATTTTGAAACAAATGCATGATTGAAATCAAAGACTAGATGAAATAGAGAATTTAAAGACTACTTTAACTATTAAAACAAAGTTTCAATTACAAAACCATAATTTTAACTTAAAATTGTGATTTCCTTTTCTTTCTCTTGATTTTTAAAATGACAAAATAAATGTAATAGATTGCGTTTATAAATGCAGTCATTCATTAAAAAATAAATAAATATTTAATCTATATATTTTTATATCAAAATATTCATTTTTAATCCTATATCAAAATAGATAAGCTAAGCTAAAAAAAAATTTTTTAAAAATCTAAGTACTAATTGAAAAAATTTTTTCACAAAATTTCTTTATAGAAAATCTGATAATGTCAAAGATACTGTAAACATATTATGAGAAAAAAATACTTAAATGTTTACTTTAATCTGTACTTTCAATCTCAAGAATCAAAAGCTTTAAAAAAAAAAGTAATTAATTTCGAATGTGTTGGAATTTAACACATACAAAGAAAGAAAGTAATTTCGTTAGCCAAAATTAATTAATGCAGCAATTTATTTCAAATAAATTTTAAAACTAAGAAAAGAAATAATAAAAGTATAAATAATTTAAATCACTGTTGTCTAACTTTTTAAATCAATATATTTATTAAAAAAAATCAGTTGATTTAAATCAATAAACTTTGTAAAATAATATTGAAAAATTACAATTTGAGAAGGTTAATATTTAATACTATAAAAAATAGAATGGAATAAAGAAACAGAAGATTTAACATGAAATAGAAACAATCAGCAGATAATAGACAAATTACCTCCAGCACTTTTTTCTTAGTATCAGAATTCACAGCTCCTGCTAATACAGTGTTAATAGCGTTCATGATTATTCCCCTGTTGGACTTAGCAGTCGGCTTCACAAACAGCT
The DNA here is from genome assembly GCF_043381705.1 of Parasteatoda tepidariorum. NCBI lineage: Eukaryota > Metazoa > Arthropoda > Arachnida > Araneae > Theridiidae > Parasteatoda > Parasteatoda tepidariorum. The sequence continues at coordinate 73,558,169 of NC_092212.1, forward strand.
TGGGCCCAGTATAATCTCCTGCAGCTGCTGAAGAACCATTAGATGCAGTATCTGACGCTCCATCACTGGATGGTCCACTGCCCTCCGGTACTTGCAGATTTGGATTCCTGTTTTGTAAAAATCCAGCATTTGGGCTTCTAGATCTGTCTGTACTCCCACTGTTTAAGGAATCCAAGTCAAAGTCATGCATGTCTCGACCTATCATATACATATTAAAAGTGTATTGGTTAAAAAATTTCTATGACATAAAAAATGTCCTTTAGATAAAAATAAGTGTTTCTTGTACAGGGTGCGTAGCCAAATTATTCAACAAAAAATAAGCACCTTTTAAGCACTCAAAAGATATTTTTAAGCTTTTTAAAAAATATTATAATTGGGCAGGGTACGAAAGTTTTTGACAATTGATGGTTTGATCTTGCTTTAACCATCATGTCAAAAAAAAAAACTTTCGCATTGTTTTTGACAATTGTTGAAAATCATGAAATTTTTAATCATATAAAATGAATGGCGTTTTCATAAGCTACGGACTGACAATACGACGAAATAGTTTGGGGTTGAATGAATTGTGAAAACGTTGAATAGAACAATGTGAACTGCGTCTTTTTTTCATAGTTCGCAGCTAAAATCAACCTGGTAAAGGAAAAATCTCATTTTGAAAAAAGGGAAAATGAAGTACTTTTTAAAAACACCCAATGAAAAAAAGCACCTTTAAGGGCTTTTAAAAAACGAAAATAAGCATCTTTAGGTGCTTATTAAAAACGCTATGCACTGTTGTATATTTTTGGCTGAAAATAACAAATTTGCGATTATTTTTTGTACACTGTGCCCCATTTTCTCAAAACTCCGAATGACCGTTTCTCAAAACAACACGCAATAACAATTTACAGACAAAGAAAAGGTGCTGTCATTGACAGTGAATCCATCGCTAACTGGACGACCATTTTGGTGAGAAAAAAAGTATCAAGACTCTAGATATACTAACTCTTAGTTTACAGTTGGTACAACAAATATACCAAAATGACAGGTATAATGACAAAAAATATACCTCCTAAAATGGTATTTGATGCAAAGTATATTTAATAACAGGGTATGTATAAAAATTTTTTTTTTGTAGATTATTATAACGTAAAATATGTTTACCAGGGAATATCTGAGAAATTCTTTTATTTGCAGTATTATCCCCAGAGAGTAAAGCAGCCAAATCACTATTCATTGGAACATATGCAGATTTAGGTCTTTGCTTAACTTCTCTCCTAAAAATACAATAACGAGAATAAGAATTTTTTGTTAGTCTGCTGATTTTTGATAAGCAAATTAGGGTTAGATCTGTATTATTTTTCAAAGCAAGCAACAATAAAAAAAACTTTATGAAGTGCAGTGTCATTGCAAATGCAATCTAAAATGAATAAAAAATATTAACAGGTGAATAGAAAAACAATGCAAATCTAGTGAGTCAATAAATGACAGATTTATTACAAAAAAATTGATTCAGATTGTGCCTTTAGATTCAACTCAGTATTCAGTCACTGTACTCATGCTAAGAAAAAGACGACAATTCTTATTATTGACTAAACTCCTAACTATACTAGGTGTTCTAAAACATATCAACGATTTGCAAAATCAATTTTAAAAATATGAAAAAAAGATAGAAGATGTAAAGTTTGCTCTGTTCTGCATAGGAAAACTTAATATTTATTATCACAAAGTTTCAAAAAAGTTTGTCAACAGATGAAGCCACTAACTGGACTAATTATGAAACAATGTTTTCTCCTGCAACTGAAAATATTTGCATGCAATTGTGTCCTCCTACTGCATTGTATCTGCAAATGGTGGTTATTTTAAAAATAGTTGACAAAATTTGAAAAAATAAATTTTGAAAAAAATAAACTTGGTTTTCTAAGTAGAACAGGACAGACTGTACATTTATATCAGGGCTTGCAGTTCAAAAATTGTGTGACATGTCCAAGATGTGTAAAAAATCTCATCGGGGAAAATTGAAGTATTTCATCATAATCTGCCGATGAAAGAGTATTCAGAACAAAGAATTGAATTAAAACATCACAGCAATGCAGATTGCCCACAGAGACAAGCAATGATTTAAAACTAATTAGACGTTGATCTATCACTGATCTCTCAGCTACAATTGAACATTGGCTGTTNAAGGTCAAGAAAACTGAGATGGGCACAGAAGGCCTTGGCCCTCTATGGGCTGTCGCGCTGCTGAGTTTATTTTTTAAACTTGGTTTTCTAAGTAGAACAGGACAGACTGTACATTTATATCAGGGCTTGCAGTTCAAAAATTGTGTGACATGTCCAGGATGTGTAAAAAATCTCATCGGGGAAAATTTAAGTATTTCATCATTATCTGCTGATGAAAGAGTATTCAGAACAAAGAATTGAATTAAAACATCACTGCAATGCAGATTGCCCACAGAGACAAGCAATGATTTAAAACTAATTAGACGTTGATTTATCACTGATCTCAATACAATTGAACATTGGCTGTTTTGCAGGAAAGAAAGTAAACAAGTTACATATTACTTGCCAGGCATACTTAATAATTCTTATAATTATACTTCTGTGATAATAACAACTATCTGCATTTACGCCATCACTGTTAATTTGTGTTTAATACTTTTTTGTCACTAAAACCTCACACTTCTTTGTTAATACTCCAACAGTAGATCATTGAAGTTAAGCTTTATGGACAGCCAGCAGTCAGTGAGGCCGCTTCACTTGCAGGCCGTCAACCATCCCCAGGGCCGGATTAACCTTTAGGCACACTAGGCACGTGCCTAGGGCCAACGAAAAACTTGGGAGAAAAAAATTTGTTGACAAAAATAATTTAGCTTTAAAAACAACAAGTGTATTTTGCACAAAATTATGAAGATACAAATAAAAATATAATATTTTTCGGTAATAAATTATTTTGCAGAATCTAATATGTTACTTTTTTGCGATTTTTGGATTCAACGAAATATTGTATTATGCTGCCGAATTCCAAACTACGCAAAATGTCGTACTCAATAGACATAAGTGCGAGCGATGCCAAACTATCTTGATCCATTGTTGAACGCAAATAATTTTTTATCAATTTTAATCTGGAGAAAGATCTTTCTCCTTCTGCATTTGATCCAAGAATCGACAAATATATTCTTAATGAATGCAATGTGATTTTCTATTAGTAAACACTTAACCTACCTTGCAAATTTATTTATAAATAATTTCAAAAGATTTACTTTTGACAATGTTAATTTCCTTCACTTAGTTATCATAGTAGTATCATAAGAACTATGAAGCTATTTGTAGTATAAATATTTCTTGTAATTAATCTCACTATCAATTTCACTGTTTTCTTTGCTGGTTTGTTGTTGTATTGTTGACGTGAAGTGTTTACATAGTTATCGATCGAACTAATCATAATGGTATTATCGATATCAACTGCAATATCGGCAGTATGTCGGTATTGCAGATAAAGTTCGATAAACAAATTTGTAAATTAAAATCCATATTAATAAAGATGTTAAAAAAAATATGCAAGAAAATTTTAGCATATATTTTGAAAAGAGGGGAGGTGTGGGGGAAGGAGGGGAGGGCCCAAAAACGGCTATGTCTAGGGCCTACGAAAGGTATAATCCGGCTCTGACCATCCCTATCTGCAGGGGATCAAAATTATGATGGCATTTCTTCAGATTCCTCAGGGATGTTTCACAGTACCTTACGTACTAACACGCCTGGTAAGGCAGGTAAATATTTTGAGTTTTTACGAAAGCCCTGATATTTATCTCCTTCCACTTTTCCTTAATTGATTTTTCAAAGCATTACTTTGGGTCACCTGGCATCTAACAAACAGTGTTGCATCTAAATTTGCTCATTTCCATGTTGTTAAAAAAGAACACACCTCATGCATTACATAGAGTGGACTGGAATCCTACCTTTTTTGTTTAAGAGAACTTAAATGATCCCTAATATCGGCAGCAGGTTTTGTAAAGTTTGAGCTAAGACGGTAATCTCTCTTCATAATAGGATAACTGTTAAGTTAGAACAAATGTAAAACTACATCTTTAAAACATTTTAAGTTAAAGTTCTTACTATAAATTTTTATAACTATAAAAAGCAATGAAAAAATATTAAACCACTTAAAAATATTAAAATGAAAGCTTATGATATCAATTAAAAAATAAATAAAACATTTCATATTTACAAATTGAAAAATAAAATAACAAAAAAAATTGTTTTAAGTTATTTTTAAAATAAATTAAAAAATAATCTAAAATAGAAGTAAGAGACAAAAACAAAATATATATATATATCTGCTATTATCTATAGATTAGTTTTCATTATGAGGGAAAATTATTTTCTTAAACAAATAATCATTTCAAGAAATACCTACTACAAATTATAATTTACATAAATGTCAATTAAAATGTAATAAAAATTTTCCTATAAATATAGATCCCTAATNTAGAAGAAAAAGACAAAAACAAAATATATATATCTGCTATTTTCTATAGATTAGTTTTCATTATGAGGGAAAATTATTTTCTTAAACAAATAATCATTTCAAGAAATACCTACTACAAATTATAATTTACATAAATGTCAATTAAAATGTAATAAAAATTTTCCTATAAATATAGATCCCTAATACTAAATTTTTAAAATACAAATTATGTTAACCAATCTGAAAATTGACATGGATGTTTTCCGTTATAAAAAATTGTCATTCTTTCCAGAGTATAGGTCAATTTGGTTTCTGACATAAATATAAAACAAATTTTAGCTTAGAAAAAACTTTTTACAGATTTCAATTTTTGTTATTATTTTTTAATGTGATACATCTGATTGCTGAGCTTAAGCAGATGGCTTTCTGTCTTGTTAATTGCTTTAATCTGTAACTAAAGCAAATATCAGGTTATTAGGAACAAGCAATCATCAGGAGCTTGATAATTATTCTTTTTTTATAACTTGCAGGACTTATTTAACCATTAAAATACTTTTAAACACTTTATTTTTTGATGCATAACTCTATAAAATCCTGCAGACCTCAATTAAGAATATTAAATGGCAATGTCTGCTACAAGAAGTGCTAATAATTATTTTCAGCATACGTAAAAATTTAAATGGTATACACAAATAGAAGGTACTTAAAAAGTTTGATGTAACGAAGAATACTTATCTGAAAAAAATATAGAACAAAACAATAAAATATGATTTATACAACAAATTCAATTTAAACAGTTACTGCAATAATAAACTATTAAAATAATAATTTATTATTCAAAAAAATTTTTTGACAAGATTTTAAATTAAACTTCAAACTTATCAGCATGCTTTTTCATTTCGATAAATGCCACATACCACTAAAATAGCAATTAGTAAAAAAGAAACTGACAACCACTGTTAATCAAATATACAACAGAAATATAATAACATAATATTAAAATTGTGTTATATAGTTTTAAAAATAAAAGCCATACCAGTCCTAAGACATCCAAACCACAATAAATATTAACCATTCAATGAAAACAAGAAATGAGTTATTTATATTTAGGAAAAATATTAGAATTTTATTAATAGTTATTGTGACATTAATAATGCTTATGATATTAATACCTCAGGTGTTTTCAAATTTATTAATCTAGAGTGACATTTAATCTATATGTAAAATCGTGAAGTTTTTTTAATACATATTACTTAACTAAAAATTGTATCAACTGCATAAAGAATTTAAAGATACTATGCAAAAAATGCTAAATCAATTATTATCACATTTTACATCTTACTAGCAAATCTAAGTCAAAGTTGTTCAAAACCAAGAAGTTTAGTTACAAATAAGTCTAATATTTAAATAAAATAAATATTTAAAATGATCTTCAAGAGTTTTGTAGAATTAGAAACATAACCAAAATCAAAAATATTATTAAGGAAATTTTTTCCGGCATACACTTATATTAAAACATGACTTTTTGAAAAATTCATGTTGAATTAATTTCATGTCTAACTTCTTAGAAATCAATAATATTCATAAGTAAAAATAATTAATGTTCAGATTTTCATTTGAGTGTTTTTAATATTAAATGAGACTAGTAAAGTTTCATATCATCCATTATTCTCAACAACTATCAGCCAAGTTTATAAACACATGCACAAAAAAAAAGTTGATTTACGCAATGCTTAAGTTCCACACTTGGTGTTAAGTATGCGTCCTTTATAAAAGCATGTGTAATTTATATAAAACCTAGCGCAAACATAAAAACAACCCCATTATGAGTTCTATTGATAATATGCTGAAAAGTATTTAAGATTTTTAGAATTTTCTTCCTATCCAACACGAATGAGTTTTCAATGATTCAGGTTCAGTTTATCAATCTTTTATATTAAAATTAAAGCCTTCACAGCTTTAAGTTAAAATATGACTTTTTAAAACAACTAGGCAGGATTCAGTGCATTATTTTTAACAAAAAAGTACACAAATAGTACTCAAACTTTTTATAAGCTTTGTAGAATAGTTTTCCCATTAGTGTCATTTTTTGTAAAATATATATACAGTACAGAACCCGTTATCCGGAAATCAGAAAACCGGAAAACCAAAAAACCGGAACGAAATTCGATAAATTTTCCCGCCATTTTTTTTTTTTTTAAAAATTTGTTTTCTCATAAGATTTTAGGATTTTTCGTTCTTTTTTGAAAGATGTTTACCTTACCATCATTTTGGAAATAATCATTAGTGTATTACTTCATCGTTTTTTCTTCCTTTTAAGATTATTTCCAAATATATTTTTTTTTTAGTTGGGTTTAACAATAAAAAAACGGCTTTTTGTAGCGATTCAGAAAACCGGAAAAATCAGTTAACCGGAATAGCGATGGTCCCGATCATTCCGGATAATCGGTTCCCTACTGTATATAAATATATATATATACATATAAAACAATATACTTTTGCTTATTTTGCTAAAGTAAGTTTCTGTTTAAGAAAAAAATTTTTTGAAAATATCAAATCCAGCATTGTATCAAGAAATCAAACAAAAGGAAAGGATATTCATATTGATTGATATAGAAAAATTTCAACTAAAAAAATATTAGTATTATTAATGCAATATGCGCCATTCCTCTTTCTTAGTAAGCATGTTAGATTGAGTGTTCAGTATCTTAGAGTAAAACTTGCTTTCTAGCAAAATTATTAGTTTTTCCTACAAATTTAAAAATTTCTATACGCTGTTGTGTTGTGTATTAATAATTCTTAAATGCCCCACCTAAAATTTAAAATTTCTTAACAAATAAGAACATATCCTCGTAATTAAAATGGTATATGAAAGGTTTCAAGCGCCTGAACTCACAGGCCTAGGGGCATTTAAGAATTCTGCAAAAGCTTCTCTTTTTTTTAAATAGCGAATAATGCTAAAAAAACTCTTAAACGTAGTTTAAACTTCGATCTGCAGTTTCCCAAATTGAATCTCAAAGACAAACCATTTTTATTTTGTTAAATTGGGGAGAAAGAATTTTAGATTATCTATATAAAAAAAACATTCAGAATGTTTTGTTGTTAATTTTGGAATAAAAATTATCAGGATCAAACGAAGTATCTAAATAGGCGGAATAGGGGGTTATGTGTTAAATATACCTTGTTCTGGGTTTTGCAAACTTCCCAACATCTTTTGAAAGAGAATTGCCTTCTTTTTCAAGTTCTTCTCTCAATTTTCTTTGCCTGTATTGTTCCAGGATTGCTTCTCTTCGCCTCTTTTCTTCATCCCTCTTTCTCTCGTGATACTCTTGTTTGCGCCTTTAATTTCAAAGAAAATTCAATTCTTTGAACTCAATAAATGTAAATCGAATTCCTTAAAATCTCAAAAAAATGTTACATGGTAACAACCTAAAGGGGCCTATTTAGAATGTAGGGGTCTATTTAAAAACATATATGTTACCAAGAAACACTGAAATCTGGAGAATGTAGACTTTCACAGGTGAATGTCAACAATCACATAGTGACTTGTCCTATCCTATTTGACATTAATTTATTTATTGATATTTTAATATATAAAAAGGATAGATTAAGAAAAAGATTCGTACTGGGAATACTGGGCAATGGCATTTGTTCTTAAAAAAAACATCAATGTAGGAAATACAGAGTACGTGTATACTAAACAAAGATTTTTAATCTTAACACGAGGGTCGAGAATATAAGTTATTTTACCTACACCACCTATTCCCTAAATTTGCAGTTACCAAACAGTGTTCTAAATGGGTTCCAACAGTTAGAACTATTTTAAAACAGTTTTTTGTAACATTTTCGAAACCTGTAACGATGTTTAAATCCAATCAATAAACCATTATTTACTTAATGATTTAATTGCCTTTATGATATTATTTAAAATAAAATTTTAATAAAAAAATAGCCCATTTTTTGTTTAAAAAAAATAAATAATTTTTTTAAAAAACAATACATTGAATAAAACATGAAAAAGACATGCATTTATAAAATATTGCATTAGTACTTCCCATCACGCTTTACAATCTAAAATAAAATAATTAGATTGTAGGGAAAGAATTATGTTCCCTACTAGCCATTTTCAATGTTTATAGTTAGTTCTTTTAAGTTTTCATTTAGACGAAAACCATAATTCGACTTATTTCATTCATTTTCAGCTTATGTTTATACACCAAAAACAAATTCATAAAAATATTAAATACAGGACTGAGACTTCAACTGTCTGATATAAAACCTAATTTAAGGTTATTGATGATAAAACGATGAAAAAATGTTGCTGTTATTAAATATTTTAAAAATAAAGTAGTCTGACAGGTTAATACAATTTTTTAAATATACTTCAGTTATAAAGTCGGGTTTCTGCTGAAAGAATGTTGAATAAGAAGAATGTAGTTGAATTCCAGAGCTTTAAAAAATTGAGAACCGTTGCCCTCAATGATTTTTTTTCATAATTTTTCCCATTTGAATATTAAAATATCGAATGAATATTAAAATATCAGTGAACAAATTAATATCAAAACAGATCTAGCATATATCTCAAACATTTACCAAAGCAACTTTAATTTTTTTGACATTTAAAAGTGAAAGTCGACAATTACCAAGTTCGGTCTTTCAGTTGTATATAAACATCATGAGACACTTCCAGTTTTAAAAGAAAATCTACAGTTTACGGAAAACAACTTATTTTTAGTAATTACTATATAATAGAAAGATTTATTTGTTTAGCTTTAACAGTGAAAGTTAAGAAGTAAAAAATATACGCCTAAAAATTACATATTTATAATGAAATCGAAAACAATGTAAAATAATTATAAAAATATATAGAATTAAAAAAAACTATCAAAATATATATAAAAAAAACTTTTAATTATAAAACAGGAAGTGAATAAGACAAAAAAGGATGAACTATCGAAAGACGAACAGGGAAATTTGTAAAAAAAAATTTATAATTCTATTCATTTATCTTTTTTTTTCTTCAGATTTATAACTGACATGGATGGAATTCTGGAATATATTAAAACACTAAAATAACCTAACTACACTTTACCTTATAATTCCCTCCAAACATACCTGTTTTACGATCTTTAACAGATAAAAAAAAAAACTTCAGCAAAGAAATAAATTATGAAAAAAACTAACATAAATATTCATTGAAAATTTATTTTTCAAAAGTAAAATTATCTCTATAAAATAAATCTAAAGACTCCAGAATAAATCACAGGCATCATTCCTTTTAACAGGAATTCTTTGAGAATTTTCTAACAATCTACAGACTTTTGTATAAATTAAATTCTAAATTTCTAATGAGATAAATTAATCATAAATGCGAATTAAGTTATAAAGCAAATAAAAAATTTGTTAGATTAAATGTTAGTACAGACTACGCCAATGTTAACCATAAGAATAAAATGAAACACATGCAAGAACATTTTTACGCTGAAACTAATAACATGCACAACATTACCGCTCTTCGTCTTTCATTCTTGCATATTCTTTCTCCTTTTCAGCCCTCTTTCGTTCATATTCAGCTTTTCTCTGAATAGAAAGGTTCATTATCAATTCCTTCTTTCGAGCCATTTCTGTTTCAGTTTCCTGAATAATTGATAAATAATTTGGTAAGTTTCTATTGTTGTAATTTTTGAAGGTACTTATTGTTAATTAGTCTAACCATGCTTTAATGAACCAGAGATATAATGAACTTTTTTAGTTATTTTGTTCAAAATACTATTTAATTAATGTTATTTCATACACTTATAGTGGACAGTTAAGGAATGGGTAGTTTGTTTATACTGCCGTGCAATTAAAAAAATAAGGTCAGTGCTTCACGATTGATTATGAGATAAATGGTGTGACTACTTTTTTCCTTCCATTGCAAATGCTATGAACGCCAGGGGTGATTGTGAGTCCAACTCAAAAATCCGGAAAATTTCTTGAGTAAAATCATTAAAGACACATAATGTCTTTATAAATGTAAATCATTGATATTTTCAAAACATTGAATTCCAAATAAATTATATACAGCATAATTTAAATGAATGATTATGTATAAGTTTATTTTTATCTCTCATTACATTTATTATTCTACCAGAAAAAATATTTACAAATGAAAGATGCCAAGTATAAATTCTAATTCTTCTTCTTGGGCACTACAGCCTACGACAGGCCAAGACCGTCCCAATAAGTTTCTGCCATCTTGGTCTATTCTGTGCCATGGCATAGTTCTAATATTTTTAAATAAAATATTCAAGAATTTTATACATAAATGCGATCGATGATTTCTTAAAACTTCTGGACCAAAGATTTCCAGAAACTTCCGGAGCGCAGTTAGGGAAAAATCCGGAAATCCGTATTTTTTCCGGAGCACAATCACCTCTGGAACGCTAAAGTAGAATTTAGAAAAACTAATAATTTTTTTTTTTTTTTTTAGCAATATGTAGCCATATAAAAATACCAAAAATCTCAATTTTGAATTTTTTGTGGCTTGCATTGATTTTACAATTGCAAGACAAAATAGTGGTCTCAAATTTCATCTTCTTAGTTATTTAAATAAAGATTAGAAATTTTTTAGTTGATGCAATAAATTCAAAAGAAAATAATTATGAATTTTTGATAAAAAAATGAATAAAACTTAAAATATTAATACATATTATTAGAGAATGTTTCAAATTAGTCATTTTGATATAGTGGACAATTGTTTATAGCCGACTTACTGGTGTATCCACAGACGATTCAACTTTAATAACTTTTTATGTAGAAGGGAAACTTTACCTATTTTCCCAACGTTTAAAATTAAAATATTTAAGATTCAAAACTAAAACCTTTTCTGTCCACATCTGAACTTTTTTACAAACTAATATTTATAAAGGATTAAATGTTCAACCTCTACTGCTATTTTCTTTAAATTTATCCTATATTCCATGCCTTTATAAATCAATCATGGTAAACAATCTTGAAATAAAGATAGAGCATACCTAATTTTGAATATTATTAAGCTCTAAAAATACATAACAATTAACTATGCATTATTAGATCAAAAATAATTTTTTTTAAAATTCATTACACAAATTAAAATTCATTAAAACCAGGGTTGGCAAGATTTTGCCGCAGGTGGAAAAAACCATGGTAAATGTCGGTAAAAACCGTCCTGGCAAAAACAGGTTTTTGCCAAGCAAAGTGGCAAAAAGTGGCAAAAACCTATATTTTCCAAGATGAGNTTCAAAGCTTTATCTTAAATAGAAAAAAATCCTTAGGGATTTAATTAAGATTAAGACACAAAATTATCATCTCAGCGAAAAAGCACTTTTAAGTCAGACTGCTGGGCAAGTTTCTGTATTATAACAATTTAAAATCATTCATAACTTTTTTAAAAATGTAGATAGAGAGATGAATTTTTTTCTGTACATTTGAAATACTTAGAAGTTTTATTATAAGCAATAAAAAAAATTTGGTATTTTTGTCATTTTTTGCATACTAGGACCCCCTTAACATCATTAAATAATATTGAAATTAAATTTAGAGCAGAAATTATTTTTAATTACTTAAAATAATTTTCAGTAAATTATCAAACTAAACTAATAATTAGGCATTTTACAAGTCAAATGCCTAATAATTAGACTAAGCTTAATATTTTACAAACTAATTTAAAAACAGAATAACATTGAATTCAGTTGAAACAACATCTTGCAAAAAATTAAGAGGTAATATATTTTTGAAAAATGTAAGCAATGACTTACTGGATCTGGATGTACCAAATCTGCACCTATAACGAAGCCTAAAGTACTAGTGTCGGCACTCCCTTGCGTTGGCACATTTTTTTGTGATGTAGATTTTGGCACAGTATTAACATTCATATTATTAGCAGCTTTTAAGTTCTTCAGGGATTTAGGCTTTGTTTTCTTTGTCTCACTTTCAATGGGTATATAAAAACCTTGCTTCTTGTCTTTGACCTTCTTCTCTGAATTGATATCAGAAGATTTAGAATCTGGCACTTGTGGTAGCATAACATGTATTTCAGTAGTCTTAGGTTTTGAAGAAGGTTTTTTATAATCCTCCCTAGATATTAAACCTATATTTTCAGAAGATGGCACACGTTCATTTACTTGGTTCTGAATACTCATAGGAGGGTGCCTCTGCCGGTTTTCAGGTCTTATGACTTTGGAATACAACTCCTCGGGAGCTTTGGGTAGAACGGAAGAAGGGGGTAAAGATTTAAAGTTATGAGATTCATACTCTGGTGCCACCCTTCGCAACAGGGAATGTCCGTCATGGTGGTGAGGTGGAGGTAGGAACTTGGCAGCATCTACAGGAGTTATTGGCTTACGAGATTGTGGCTCATTGTTAAACCTCCAATGATTGCTCATTGCAGGAGGCAATGATTCAAAGCTACTATCATTTGAAGGACTGTGCAAGAAGAAATGAGAACCCTCATCAATGCTGTCTTTCATCAGATTCTCAACTTGTTCTTGTTGCAAAGATATTCTAGAAATGTCTGCTTGGAGATCCGTGAGACTAGTAGTTAGATGTTCAATTGAGGTTTGCAGATCTACATTGACGCTGTCACAAATGCTATCTGCATTATAATCAGCAGAATCTAAAGTGTAATCAGGAAGAGAAATTTGTTCAGATATGTCATTGTGATTCAGCCACTTTTTCTGCACATTATCCAAATCATCAGCAATTTCTTGCACAGACATACGCTTAATAAGAGTTGGTGCTTTGGTTTCTGGAATTGAAATCTCCCTAGCAAGGCAATCTGGTTCAGTTACCTCTTTGCCTGTGCCACTATCAGGTGTCCCAGCTTCAGAGGTAGGTGTTTTACTTACAGCTTGTAAAAATGCTGCCTTTCCGAGTTTTTGCCTCTGTTTTTTCCACAACATTTCCATTCGTTTCTTCTTTAGCTCGATTTTTCGCTTCTTTTCCTCCAATTTCATTTTAATGTCACACAGCTGAGCATTTAACATGTTATCACCAGGTTCAGTTGGTGTTTCGTGTCCGGAATCAGTAGGTGGAAAATGAGAGTGTGCAGCATATTGCTGCTGCCAGGTAGTGGTATTTGGCAAAGCAGCAAATGTAGTCCTTTTACCTTCAGTGTCAGTTCTACTACTTTTACTTTTAACACCACTGCTCTCCGATGCTTCTTTTTCATGTTGCATGTACACAATGTTAATTGAGTTACCAATGTTATCTTTTAATTTCGATAGCTGTGCAAAACTTGTTGTGGAAAAATTGTTCTTAGCATCGAAGTCACTCAAGCAAATGCCTGAACTTTGCGAACTAGCTGATTCTGGAACACTACCATCAACATGCTGATTTGAAGTGCTCTTATCACTAGTTAGATTTCTCCACCTACTATTATCAGTAATATTTGTTGCTGAGATAGACCTCAAGGGACCATCAACTCCGGCAAGTTGGTTGTAATAATCTTCTAAACTTTTACGTCCTTTTTTAGGTTCTTGCACTCCGTTTAAGTTGGCTCCATCACTGCGATAACAGTGCAATCCCGTTTCACTACTTTTTCGAAAGCCATAGCCCAAATTTTCCCTGGGTGGTGAATTTTGCTTATAAAAATCAGTTCTAGGTAAATGGGTTGCATTTTTTGGTATATTGCCCTCATCGATGCTACCAATTGAGGGTTGAGATGCATGACTGCTTGCACTCTCTCCTTCAGCTGGAAGCCTTGTTAATTCAGGATTGATATGCCTGAAAATTTGAGAAAAAAATTAGCATAAGTTGAGAAATGAGATTTAATCAAGTATAAGTTTGAAAATCCAATAAAAAAAAGGCTACTGCAAGTTCAGGCAATTACAAATTAAACTCTTTTAAGTCTCAAGCAGATTAAAAAAAAAAATGTAGAGAAAAAGGAAAAAGAATGACAAAATATTTTGCTTTTGATCTGTTTTGATGAAAAAGCCCATTCATAACTAACACTAAGTATTAATATTTTACCGAAACAAATAATTATTAAAAATCTGAAAAGAATAGATTGCCATTAATTAAATTTAATTTAATTATTGTATACTAAAATAGATCACTTATTTTAGTATACAAGATATTTTTAAAATCAATAAACTGCAATCTATAACAAATACTAATCAAGAAAATTCATGTTTGTCTAATAATAAATTTTAAAAAAATTCAGAAAGGCACATGTATTTACAAAGATATAAATAAAACAACAAACAATAAAAAAAAATCTTAATATAATGAGCACCAAAGTAGTTTAACAATGGAAAGCACAATTTTACCTTAAATTATTAGAAACTGATTCCGTTGAATTTACATGTGGTAAATTGGTTGTTTTCCAACCATTAACCATGCCTACAGAATTTGTTCTTTGTAACTGGTTTGGCCCCATTTCTTCTAAAATAAAATAAAAACCATTTAATATGATATCACAAATAAATTTTTGAAATAAATGCTTATAAAATTAAAAAAATTTGAATAAAAATTTGTAAACTACATAACTAACAATTTTTTGCTGTTTGCACATTTTGGACAGTATCTCAAATTTGATCAACAATTTGAAAAATTGAAAAAGAAAATTGGATAGAAATAGAAAAGTGGTCTGCTGTGTTCTACACAGGAAGCCAGAAAAATTTATTATGACTAATGGTTTAGATGTTAAGCGATAGCTTGATAAACTGAAAAGCAAATCAATAAAGTAAACTATAAATAAAGTAAACTTGAAAAATATTCACTATTTTCAAAATAGAATGCAATTACAATTATAAAATAAACAAATATAGTTTCAAAATTGCTAAAATGAATTTAAAGAGCAGTGCTTTATATCTTGAAATAACGTTATTTATCATTTACTAAAAACTGTATAACTAATAAGTTAAATTTTAAGAACTTAAATGTTTTTTTATTATTAAAAATAAAAAGGATTATATTTCTCAATTAATTCATAAAAAAGGTACATTGATAGTAGACTGACCATGCAACATTAAATTTTGCTAATGTAAAAGTTTTTTTTTATTAATACAATTAAAAAATTAAATAAACTTATTTCATTAGCATAAATGATAAATTATTAAATATTACACAGTATTTAAGACAAATTCAAAAAAATATCCTTCAAAAATTTTTTAGATTTTTTTATGCAATCGATTTTTTTTTTCATGAAAGAGAATATTATTCAAATAAAAACTGTGACTCTAAATTTCAACAAAGAATATAGAAGACAGAAAAGAGAATAAAAAAAATTAATTTATACATAATAATCCATAAAATTGAAAAATATTTTTAAAAAATTGATAAATAAAATATATAAAGAAATTTGAATTGTATTTGCATAACAGAAAATAATATTTAATATTTCTATGAAAAATAGAGGGAAAAAATCTATATATAAATAAGTAAAATCTCAACATCATGAATTTTGAAAACACGAATTTTATGATGTCAAAAAAAAAAAAAAAATCTGAATACCCTATGTGTGTGTTCTGGAGAAAAATCTCCAATATAGTTTTTGGTGACCTTAGTTTTGGGATTTTATCACCAAAAAAAATTTTTTTTTACTAATTTCTAAAGAATTTTAAATGCATTCTTCAATCTTGAATAATTTTATGAATCTTTTTTTGAAACCCTAATAAAAAAGATCATCAAAGAGTTTTAAAAGAAGCTGCCAAAATCCTCCATTTCTAAGTTGATGCAAGATGTCTGCATATATAAAGATACACGATTGAAATAGGAAATAGCTTGCTAATTTAATGAATACAAGAGAAACAATTATCTATAAGGAATTAGTTACTGTGGACAATGTTTCAGTACATGGAGATCAGGAGGAATCATAAATATTAAAATATGTGACAGCATCTGAAGACATACCAGTAAAGGAAGAAGACAAAATAGAAGAACAGTAGCAAAACGTAAAAGAGAAAATATTGACAATGTTTAAATTAACAGATACGGTTAGAATTTTGACTGCATCGTTAAAACAAATTAAATTTTGATATCCCGAGTTTCTTATTCACAAAATTTTTAGTTCAAACTAACTGTTTATAGAGATTTTGCATGGCTTTTATTTTAATTCAACTATAATGCTAACTTAGTTTTTTTTAAACCCTTACAAATATTGAACTTAGTGATAGAGTTAAAGGAATATGTAACATTTCATAAAATCTCTCTACTAACACCAAATTCTACTTATAAATCTGCCATTTGCACCATTATAAAATTGAAATGCTATTTTGAAAATAAAATCACTTTAATTCAATTATTTTAAATAAAATAATTTAAACTAAAATTTATGTGTAACATTTCAAGAAAAAAAGCTAACATATAAAATACAATCATTTTATTTGATTAAATCCTTTCACAATAGTTTCACTGATTATTTCAAGATACAAAACTTAAAATAATATAAACAGGAACTAAAACAAAACTTACCTGTAGGTATATTAGATTTCTTTAAAACTTTCTCACATAATCTTTCTTTGCTACCATACGTTTTTGTGCGACTTCTACAATAAAACATTTTATTTAGAATACGCAACACAAAATTCATCTAATTATTTAATTAATAAAATTTTTCAAGTATAGAGTAAAAAAAATTTCAAAAATTAAGCATTTTGAGAATTACCATTCAAAATGGCATTTCAGTGAATTTCGGAATGAAAGCTTTAGAATTCCAAAAGCTATATTTACAAAATGCACCATCCCATCTTAATAAAAGACCTGCCAGAAAAATTTAAAGCTGGTAATAACCTGTTTTAAACCAATAATTGAACATTTTTAGAAAATCATTAGGCATATCCTTCTACTGAACCATTCAGATAATAATAATATTCTGGTGAAATCACTTTTAACCCATTATTACTATGAATATTTATTTTCAAATTAAAACATATTCAAGCCAAACAACTTTTTCTTCTTCTAAAGTATAAAGCATTTTTAAAGCACATTCTGTACTGCTATTTTCCCATTTTTAAACACATGACAGATATAGGTTTTTTCCTAAGACATTTTTTGATGGGAGAAATTAGATTTGACTACAACTAATATACAAATACTTTCTCCCTCTAAAAATGAGATGAAGTACATATTCGGCAAACAGGCTCATTTAGTATAAAATTTAAGCATGTAAACCAGAGCTGATTATGTAAACTTTAGCCAAAAATTAACGATAGTTGTTTCTGCACATAGATTCAGTTACATTTGCTCACTCAAGAAGTAGAAATGAAATTGACTTCAATAGTAATATTAACTCAAAATAGATGAATCGCATAATAAATTAATATACTTAAAACATATTAATAACACACAAAAATAATGTACTTAACAGAGACAGAAGATTATTTTAGTACTAAAGCAAGTAACATCATTATTTTATAATTGTTGTTGAACAGACAACTGAATTTTCAGTTTACAACTACCAATGTTCAGCTCCATATCCTAGTAATTTTGATCCCAATCCAGAAGATAAAGGAACTCCTGGGTCAAGTATTGGGAGAAATTTCCCTTTGCGGAGTACATTCTGATGGAACTAACCTGCATTTGCATTACATGGAGAGGGAAACCATGAAAACCTCCCATGGTTAGCCTCACGGCAAGGGGACTTAACCCATGATCCATCTACCACTGAGGATATTTTACGTCAGCATTGTGGTCGGTGCAGAATTTATATCAACCAGCCATTGCCGGGATTCGTACCAGGTTCACCTCATTAGAAGGCAAGCACTCTAGTCCCTGAGCCACCACGGCTCAAGTAATATCATCAGTACGAAAGGCACGAGATTTTGAATTTGAGATTTCAGTTTTGATGGTGGTACTTATGAGGTACAATCAATAAATAAAAAATCAAAGGCCTTTAAAAAAATTATGTTGTTTATAAAAATGGTGATAGACCTGAAATGTAGTTGATTGTATGACAAAAAGGATTTGCACGTTTTTCCTTCGCTAGGTGGTTCCCTCGTTGTCAAGTAAGCAATCATACAAGGAAAATAACCCTAAAATCATTTAATAAATAAAAGTAAAAGCTTAATACAGTAGGAAACCGATTATCCGGAACGATCGAGACCATCGCTATTCCGGATAACTGATATTTCCGGTTTTCTGAATTGATACGAAAAGCCGGTTTTTTTATTGTTAAACCCAACTAAACAAAAAACAAAAATAGTTGGAAATAATCTTAAAAAGAAGAAAAAACGATGAAGTAATACTCTAATGATTATTTCCAAAATGATGGTAAGGTAAACATCTTTCAAAAAAGAAAGAAAAATCCGAAAATCTTATGAGAAAAAAAAACAAAATTTAAAAAAAAAAAAAAAAATGGCGGGAAAATGTATCGAATTTCTTTCTGGTTTTCTGACTTCCGTATAACAAGCTCTGTACTGTAGAAGGATTGATTTTAAAGCATCACTACCATTTGATTTAATGGAACTAGAGTCATTGATGAGTGGTATTTAAAAACAAAGAAAGTTTCTCATGAAGTCATCCGTTTTGCGAGACAATGCTAAATCGCACACAACAGAAAGTATTTTTCCAAGCAAACCATGAAAAAACAAACATGAAGCCGTTTATTTTATAGTTCAAATCAGTTCTCTTAACACTTTCCATTTTCAATGAGTTGCAAAATGTACTTTGAGAACAAAGGTTTCGAAGGGATGATAAACTTTCAAGGTGTGCTTGTGAAACTTGTGTTTTTATAAGCATAACATTTCTGTAATTAGTGTATCAATGGGACAAATAAGAAAACATTTGTAAAAGCAATGCTTTTGAGTTTCATTAAATAAATTATATGAAATAGCCTCGACTCCTTTATTGACTGTAATACAGTATCATGATTTTATATATTTCATGTGTAAAGTTTATGAGATAGCCTCTGACTCATTTATTGACTGTAATACAGTATCATGATTTTATATATTTCATGTATAAAGTTTATGCGATAGCCTCTGACTCATTTATTGACTGTAATACAGTATCATGATTTTATATATTTCATATATAAAGTTTATGAGATAGCCTCTGACTCATTTATCGACTGTAATACAGTATCATGATTTTATATACTTCATGTATAAAGTTTATGAGATAGCCTCTGACTCCTTTATTGACTGTAATACAGTATCATGATTTTATATATTTCATGCATAAAGATTATGAGATAGCCTCTGACTCATTTATTGGCTGTAACACAGTATCATAATTATCAGTCTTTGTTTACATACTAATTTATTTGTGAACTTATAAGTTGTTGCTCTACAATAGTTAATTCTGTTAATAGATACCTCTTTTATTCTGTAGACACATTTTAAATTACTAAAAAATCAAAGTAACATAAAACATTCTTAACTTATAGCTTTTGTCCAAAATTTCGCAGTAGTCAATTAAGATAAATGGAATTAAAATAAATAAATAAAATAAAAATATAACTCATTAACAAAAGAAATATTCTTATAAGAGAGTAACAGTGTGTATTTGCATAAATATTTTCTAAAGAATATTAGCTACACCAAATATTTACACATAGGTAAAAATAATAAAATAAATAATTCATTAAAAAATATTACAAATGTATTTTTAATGAGTAAAATAATAAGCATTTTCAAAAGAATATTAAAATAAAGTACATTAATTACCCTGGTCTTATGTCAGGTAAACTTGATGTTGACCCACCATAAGAATCAGATCTCAGATTAGGTAT
This sequence comes from Parasteatoda tepidariorum, assembly GCF_043381705.1. Classification (NCBI taxonomy): domain Eukaryota; kingdom Metazoa; phylum Arthropoda; class Arachnida; order Araneae; family Theridiidae; genus Parasteatoda; species Parasteatoda tepidariorum. The sequence continues at coordinate 73,578,307 of NC_092212.1, forward strand.
AGGATTACAGGTATTCTGATTTTTGTGACTTTGGAAGCTGCCTAGTGATTTTGAATCTGAAAAAAAGACAAATTCAATTCATTTTATGAAATAATCGCCCATAATCAACTTTTACAATGAAAAATTCTCATAAAATTCAAGCTACAATGAAATCAAGAAAACAAAAATAAATTTGAAAATTGACCCAGAAGTGAAATTCTGAACAAAATTTTATGGAATGTCTTCCTATCATGCCCTCCTCTTTTTCTCTTATTAAATATGATTGGGAAAAAAAAACAACTTTTGTAGCTACAAATTCAGTTAAAGGTTCAGTAAAAGCTGAAATCAAGTCTTTGATGGTAAAAGATGGATGCAATTTTCATTTTAATTAAATTATAAATATTCAGTTTACTTTTACAGTGTTTACATAGAAAATAAAGTAAGAGACTTAAAGGAAAACATATTTAAAGCACAGAAATGAAGAGAATTCTAGGAATTAGAATAACTGTCTAAAAATTAACTTCAACAATTAACATAGTTGTCCATTCTTATTTGGGTACCAGGGCATATGGGAATTGATGGTAATGAAAGAGCTGATGAACTCGCAAAACAGGGATCCTCTTTCAATCCAATAGGAACGGAACCCTTCTGTGGAATCAATATGAAGACTACAAAGAAGGCCGTCCTAAAATGGGAAAAACATGAGATGAACAAAGTTTGGCGCAATTCTCCTGGACAAAAACATGCTAAAAGCATGATCAGCAGCCCTTCTGCAAAAATTGCTTCTGAAATTCTTAGGCTCCCAAGATTGAAGATTCAAACAATTGTAGGCTTCATCACTGGGCATTATCATTTCAGGAAACATCTAAATAGATTGGGACTTTTCGAACAAGAACCAATATGTCGGAAATGCCGTGAAGCGGTAGAATCAGCACATCACATCCTATACGAGTGTGATGCCCTCGCCCTTACGCGCCTCACTACCTTAAGCAATCCATATCCTAAAGAGCTTCACCTTAATTCCATTAAGGGACTGTCAGACTATATAAATAAAGTAGGCGACCCGAGACAATGGAACTAGGAAAAATTGGGCTTGGAGCATAGTACAAAATGCAACATGTGTAGAGGTGCCACATATCTGACAAGCTCAAGCAAGAAGAAGAAGAACGTAGTTGTCTGATATGGTGGAGCTTGCCACATTACACTTATTTTTAAACTGGGGAACCACTTGAAGAAGATGGCTGGGGGGAAAAGTTGAAAAGGCGATGCGATTAAAATGCAATAAGAGTCATCGATTTTACTTGAGTGAGTGATATGCACTCAAACAAACAAAAAAAGCACATTAAAAAAAGGATAAAGTAAATTTGTTACATATTTTAAACATTTCAGTTTAAATTTTTACACAGCTCCTTATAACCCACTGTGCTTTTAAAAAGTTTCAAAAGTGTTCTTCAGAGAGCTGTGTTTTCCTTAGAGAGAAATACTAACATATTTATTTTATATCTACAGTTTAAATTTGAAATCTTCATCAAATGAGCTCAAATTTAAAATTACATTCATTACTGAAATATTTAGATTTATTACTTTTTCTGTTATAGAGATTTTTTTTGCAATTTCAGTTAGGAATATTATTATTATTTTTTTTTAAATCTTTATTAAAATATTTATCTTTATCTTTTTTAAAAATATATTTGCAAAATCGAGATATTAAAAAATGGTACATACTTCTGCCTTTTTTTTTAGTGCACATATTGCGGGGATTTTTTTTATTTTATTGCATGTCATGCTGACTCCAATATAGATCTCTCTTACAGATCTACAGAATGTATCACATTGGGAAAAATATTTTTATAATAACTGATAGGTGCACTTCTTTTATAATAAAACATATTCTTCAGAACTTTTATTTATCCCATTGTTCAATTGAAAAAACTTCCTAAACAGATTCACTTTTTAAGAAACTTCAAAAGTGTTTTAAAATTTAACTTCTTCACTGATTTGTTTCAAATTTAAATTCTACATTTAAAATTACATTCATTACAGAATTTTATACTCAGAATAAAGATCTGAATAAATCAGAATAGAATCCGAATCCTTTTAGATCAGAATAAATTTCTGAGGCATCATTGTCTATTACATTTTATGACGTTAACAATATCAGGTTGCTTGTAATTTTGGTAAGTTTTTAAGTTAAATAAGTATCTCCAGCTGCTTGGACTGCACAAAATAGTTTTTTTCTTAATATTTTCCGTTCAAAAGTCAATAATTTATTTTCATGTAACTTGGTTATTGCCTAGCATATAGCAGAGGATAAAATATTTTAAATTAGTACAAATATTTTTTACAATTAATTTTTTATAATAATTATTTTTGTTGCATTATAAATATAAACATTATAATCTAATTTAAAAAAAAAAAATTTACATTTATATTTAATTAAAGAACCAACTTAAATAAATATTTTTAAATGTTCATTTTATTTTATACAGATATCATAATTTATTTAAAAAAGTAAAATCTAATCTAAATTCTTTAAAATTTTCTTTGTTGAGTTATACATATACAAAATAGCCTATATTTCCCCTATAAACCTATAATTTGAAAGATCAACAAGATTTTAACTCTAATTAAAAAATATCTTACTTTCTAATGGTATATGACTAGATTCTCGAGCGTTCTTTCTCTTCTGCGTAACACATGATGCTCTAAAAATGACGAACATATATAACAAATCAGAAATAAACACTAAAACATTTTCTTTTAGAGAGGGATTTTTGTGGAGGTATAAAAGATCTTCTAAAGACAAGAAATTGATTTCTCTAGGTAAACATTCTGAACAAAACCTTCGCACAAGCTGCAAGTTATAAATACTATCTCCAAGGCTCATGGGATCATTCCAACAAATATCTGAAAAATAAAACCTTAATTAAGTACAAATTTATAATTAAGTAACAATATATAGGAAAAATCAGTTAAATTGTAAGGAAAAACATTCTGAAATATTAAATGTAATCATAGAGAATAATCATTTGAGACCTAAAGATTATTTTGTGTAATGCCTTTGTTTTTAAATATAACTTTTTTAAACTTTGCGTGTCTTGAAATTTTTTTTTTTAATCTGGTAATTAGAACAAGTATTTTGCACAGTGGCATACATATGTGCACCCCCTCTCAATATTTATGAATGTGCCCTATCTTAGTATTAACAAACATTTTTTAAATCATAATATAAAACAAAAATACTATATGGAGAGACATTCAGCGATTTGTAATCAATTATTTTAGTTTAGTTTACATGAATTTATATAATTGAACTTAAATTATTTTTATTTTAATTAATAATTGCCATAGAAAGGCAAAATTTACAAACGATAATAAATACTTGAAACGTATGCACTTACCGAATTATCATATTGAAATGAAATTTATTTTAATAACACAAGAAAATAACTAAGTATCTTGCAATAATTATATTTAAAGTTTAGTGCTATATGTAAAATGATTAAAAAATATCTTATAAATGAAAAAAAAAATTACTGCAATTTATATGGTATTACTTTTTCTGGAGCATGCACCCCCACACTGTGGGAGTGTTATTTATGCTACTGATTTTGCAATTAATTAAAAATAGTAATGGTTAGTAAGTTATGTAAGATTACAAGCAAGAAAACTTGGATGATCTCCAAATTTTAACTTAGATTTTATAAAAGCCAATTTTTATAAGTTAGTAAATTCATATAATAAAAATTAAGAGTACAAATCAAGCTTCATGTTATTTTATTACTAACGTTTTCTAGATTATGTTATTGAAAATTAGCATTTAAAAACGGTTGAAAGTATGCATAATTATAAATTAAATGCAACAATTTGTATTTAAATTTTATAAACTAAACACCCTGATATGCATTAAAACAATTTCTGAAATAAACATCTAAACTAGTATTTTCAGTGTTATCAATTACGCAAGCATATTTTGCAGTCACAAGATTTACAAATAATGCATTAATATTCATATTAATGCAACTTGTGTAAAGCTATTCTAATTTATGAATAAAAAATCTCATTAAAATGTAAAACAACTTAAAGTTGCAGCCAAACTCATCAGCTATACTTTGATGCAGGTGAGGACTCACGTGATGTAACCAAATGAAACAAAAAATCAAGGTACAATCATACTATAATTCATCTCAAAGTAGAATAGTTCTTAAAATTATGCAAAATCACAAATAAAATAAAATAAAAAAATTTTACAATTCGAAACATATCCCACTTTAAAAAAAAGGTAGCTATTGTTTTTAACAATTAGAAATAGTTAACAGCCTGTCATGTCTTTTAGATAAAATACAAAGAGCAACAACTTCCAGCAACTAAGATAAATGCACAATTTCCTCATATGTTCATATTAATTATATTGCAAACAACGAAATCAAAACATATTATTGAAAAGCCCTATTTAATTTTACTTTTTTCAACTTTACATTGCCATTTTTAGTTTAATTATTCACACAATGAGATGTGTCTCAGTTTATTATTTACGCATTTACAATTTTAATTATTTACACATTGAGATAGGTTAGAGGGATATCAAGAAATTACATTATTATGAAAAGATTATACACTTAACAGAGTTAATGAAATTTTAACAAAAGAAAAATAATAAATAAATATGATACTGACCTTGCCACCTGAAGAAATTAGGGCAGTAGTAACATATAACAGCTGCTAGGCAACAGCCATCGCTTACATCTAAAATATCTTGTAAAACTGGAATTTTGGGTAACCTACATTGCTATAAAATGTTAAACATAAACCATTAAATTTTTTTTTAAATTACAAAAAATAATGAATTTATTAAAAATATTAAGGATAAAAAAGTTACTTCTTCTGGGCTGCATTCAGACCTAATTTCTTGTTCTAAAGATCTGCAACATTTATTGATCCATAAAACAGCTGCTTCTTCAGAACTTGATGGTATTTCGCTACTAGCATCAACATGGGAAAATTTCCTAAAAGGTGCAATGTGCATTATTAGAATTACTTCCAAGACTCTTAGTATTTTAGTATGCATAATAGTGCTAAGTTTTATTATTCTAGCATAAACTCGTAAAATGCACAAATAGTATGCGACTTTCTCAGGCATATAAAATATTATGTATGCTAAGTAAATTAATTGAAGCATTATTAAAGGCAAAATATAGTATTAAAGTATTACACACACACAAACATACATACATATATACACACACACAGGCACACACATAGTCTAACCTCGTTATGCCAGCTCAAAGGGGTACAGAAAAATTTGATCATGGTAAAAATAGTTCAAGTTATTAGTTCAGATATTTTTAATTTTTTTTAATGAAAATCGCACAACGCACAGGCATTTTCTATTGCCGATATATGTTATATATTTGCATTTTCTAACTTTTCCAACCTTAAATTTCTATTAAGAATATACAAACTAATATTTAATTTCAATAATTTGTTTTATTTTGTACTTAATATTAAATTAATAACTTATATTATGTACTTAATATTAAATTAATAACATCTCATAACAACAACCAATTTACCAACAGCCAATTGTTCTAAAAAATTAAATAAAGTTATAAAGGAAGAAAAAGAAATATAATTCAGATCAAAATTTAAAAAACGCACTTGCTTTCGGCGCTTTTTTAGAGGAAAAAAAATATCTGCAGAAACAAATAACAAATTACTGAAAAGCAATTAATAGGAGTAAACTGATTTAGTACACAAATTAGAGAGGATTACTAATAAAATAATCCGCAATAGCTAAACATTTTGGCTTGTTATTCGCATATGTTTTCAAAAGTGTTCTAACTTATCAACAGTATCTATAAAATGATTCGAATTTTCATTTCACAATACAAAAGAAAGAACAGTTTTAATTGATTTGTAAGTATCCATCAGAAAAGAGTAAACCAAAATATTCGCTGATGAAATTTAAGAAAAATGTATAGTTCCACACGTCAATGCAATTCAGCAATACCAATATTTTAAAGCAACCTATGAGAGTGTGGAAGAAATGACTATCCCTATCAGGGATGAGATTAGCCAAAAGGCAAAAAAGCTGAATTTCCACGATAGTAAATTTTAAGCAAGCGCAACCCTTTAATAATAAATTCCAGACAGTTTAAGGTAATAAATAATGTGTTGACATACAATTGTGTACTAATCTATTATTATATAAATGATTACATTGATACTTAACATTTAGTGAAAATAAAAATTACCAATTGAAAAAATAAAGCTGGAAATTATATTTTTCCTCAGTTCACATAAGAGACAATTATTACTTGAAAAACTACCTGGTTTAGCAAATTAAAACTACTGAGAATATACATTAATATTTCATTTCTTTTAATAAATACTGTTATGTGACTTATAGCAAATATATCAGTAATATTACTTTTTAAATTATATTGGAAAAAAAAACTTTAACAATGGAACGAATCATTATGTTCATATTATAGTCTAATCTAACTAGAGCCCTTTAAAACATATCAATAACAGTGAAGTAGAAATATATAGTAACTCCTTAACATACAAAAATTGCTATTTTAGTTTGAAAAATTACATGACAATCAGCAACTGTTTAGATAATTGTTTTTTATTTGATAAGAATTTTGCTGACGAAACGAAAATCAATGTTTGATATTATAAACCACATGAGCAAATCAAGACACTGAATTTTAAACTTGCGTGAATATGAATCGCTACATAGGTTTTTAAAAAGGCGTAAATATGAATCACAATATCAAATTTTTAAATCTCGTAAATAAGAATCGCAACATACAATATTCAAATTGCGTGAATAAGAATCACAACACGCAAATATGAAAAGCTATGTTTGATATTAAAATCGAGTGAATAAGAATCGAGATATCAGCAGATTCCAGGCTTGGAACCTCTAAAAGGCTTGTCAGAAGCAGCGTCGTTTGAACAACAAAAATCGGATCTATCTGGAGGGCGGGTAAAGAATTCGGAAAAATCTGCTGCAAGTAAAAGAGGGGAAAATAGCTAAAATAAGTCAAAACGAGAAAGGATTGGTAGCTATGTAGTTTGAATTTTCTGTTTCTCTTTGAAAATCGGTGAATTTTCTGAAAAAGCGGAATACTTATTAAAAAAAAAAGTGAAATTTTTAGAAAAATCTAAAATTTTGATTAAAAAAAAAAGCTGAAATTCAAGAAATAAAAGTGAAAAAAGCGGAAATCCGCTAAAAAGCGGAAAAATCTCATCCCTGCCCTATTGAACAAAGGATCGATATGGGTGGTCATTTCTCAGGAAAAACAGGCTTCCATACATTCACACCTGCGAGGCATCCCCATGAGGTGAAAGAAAACTCTATAATTATTAGAATACAAAAGGGCATATGTTGTTTACTATAATGCCTCCTTCTCAACAGTTTAAATTCATACAACTCTTTCATTTGACTCAATTATTAATTTAATACTGAAACTTTTTGGTATTTTTGTAAACTATTTGGTAATTGTACAAAATAACATATCGCATCTCGGCAAGAACAGTGTCATAACTAAGGCCCGGATTTTGATGACATTTGCATTTTTTTGCATTTTTGTCCTTTAGAGCATTTTTTTAGAATTATAGGTCATTTTTTTATATTTTGGGGCGTATTTTGCATTTTAAAGCATTTTTAAGGTTTTTGTTAATTTTTTCCAATTTTTATTATTTTTTGGGCTATTTTCATTACATGAAATGCAAGATTTGTCTTACAATTTTACATTTCATATTGTAACTCTCAAAGAATGTTTCAAAACATTTGCTAGAGCATACATTTATGCTCTAGAATGTTGCAAAATATTTGCTCCTAGTCAGCTTTGACCCCTAAACCAGTAATCACACAATGGGGTACCTGGTTGGATGCATGCTTATAGTTACTACAGTGAAAATTTTAAGATAGTGAAGTCTATCGTCAGTAGTTTTGATTCAGAAGATGCTGCATCAATTAAGATAGCTAAACGTGTTCGCTTCTGATAAAATCGAAGGAAACTTAGCATTTATCAAGTCAAACTTTGCTATTGTGTCCTCGACAATTACAAGCTTGGAGAAACAAGAATTGGAACTTTGCGATGCAATAAATTATATTGATGTAGTGAGTCGAGTGTTGCAAAAAGCAAGGGGAAAAATAGGACAAATTGTAGAGCTAAACTGAACAAAGTTTTGGAGAAGAACACTAACTTCCAAACAATGAAGAAAATCTCTAGGATACTAACAGGTGAAGCAACAACTTTTCAAATTGAAGACGAATTGTCAGTAAGTGAGACCGTCTTTTTCAAGTACGCACCTAGACGTTGAAAGAAGCTTCTCCAGGTATAAAAATTTACCTTCAGACAAGAGACGCTCGTTTACATTTCGAAATATCAAAAAACATTTAATAATCCAATGTAACTCTGATATTTAGTAATATTATTAGATGTAAGTTGTTACGTTCATTAAAGTTTCTATACAAAATAAAAATGTTTTGGTGTCAATATATTTTCCTTTTCTTTTTGTTCTGTTATTTTAGGATATAAAACATATTTTTCAAACTTTAATGAACCTAGAACAAGTATTGCATTGCTTTATAGTTTTTGACATGACTCATAATTTTAAAGAGTAAAACATTATTTTAGTTCGATATTTTTATTTATTTAAGTCATGTCATAAGGCACTTTTAGCGCAATTTTCACATTTTTAGAGCATTTTTTGCACTTTTTAAGGGCATTAATTGAGATTTTTTAGGTCATCAAAATCCGGGCTCTAGTCATAACACTAAAATGCAGAATTGGAGAAAAATCAACTCAAAGAATACTTTTAACATTATTCTGACTTACACACAAAACACACACAACTGTCCTCAACTAGATAAATTGTGAGTCAGAGATGTGACATTTTTTGAGCTTGATGGGGCACTTAATATATATATTTTTTACAGACAAAATCTCAGAATTGCTGTTTTTTTTTACTTGTGTCCCTTTTCTTGCGAGGGTGCGATTATGTTGCAGCAAAAAAGCTAGAAACTACTTATAGATCGTTTGTTAGGTTTAGGACACAATAAAAAAATTTTTTTTATCTTGTCCAAAATTTTTCTGACAATAGCTGGATGTTGTAAAACTCTTATTTAAACAGGAAAAAAAAGTAATAATAGTTTTATTTTTCAAAAAAGATAATAAAAGTAATTTTTAAAGGATTGAAAAAATTGCATTAAACTGCAATACAAAATTAACTAATATTAATTAAAATGGGATTGAAAAGTGTGTCATTGAAAGCAATTTTATTTCTTTTGTCTTAAACTGCTCAAAGCTAGTTATTGTAGTGTAGAGCAGTGCTGTTGAGCAATACTAAACAGCTAAGAAAATAGCTAATGTAACCAGTAAAATAATAATAATAGTAATTATTTACTACAGATCCTATCTAACATTAAAAAAAGAAAGAAAGATCTGCTTTTATTTTAATTATTAAAAACCTTTATGAATAATTAGTACAGTTCAGAACAGCTTATCCGGAAATCAGAAAACCGGAAAACACGATAACCGGAAATTAATTTTCTTAAATTAAAAAAAAAAAAAAAAATTTCCTGCAAGATTTTGAGCCCATTTTGTTATTTAGAGCGTAAGGCATATCGAGTTGGCAAAAGAACTGATTTAGAGGACGGATCAAAAGCGGTTTGTAGACGAATCTCACATAAGCACAAATAGCTTATATATGTTATTAATGTTAATAATAACATTAATAACATATATATAATTTTTATTTCATAATTTCTTTCCTTATTTAAACTTAAGTTTGTTATTATTTATCATTTTTTATTATTTCTAAAACTATTTCAAAATAATTTTTTAGTTTCGCTTTATAAACATTAAAAAAACGGCATTTTGTAGAGATTCAGAAAACCGGAAAAAGCAGTTATCCGGAATCGCGATGGTCCCGATCGTTCCGGATAATCGGTTTTCTACTGTACAAGGTTTTAAGATATTATTTGAGTTAATGCAATAAATCTATACAATTATTTGCATTATATGAAAGGCTTTAACATACATATACTTGTTTGATCATAAAACAAATAAAATTCTTTCTCTTGCATTGGAAACTGCACTACTAATATATAATAAAATAAAAAGATAGATGGAAGGGGAAAAAATAGCAATTAAATCTAAAATAAACTTTCAGAAACTTTTTCAATAATATTAAAAGTTCTCAATGAAACAAACTTACTTTACAACTTCAACTATTTTTTCAGGTATAAGAACTTCTTTGATGTATAGTGACATAATACCATCAATGACCGCCATGTGAGCATTCTAAATATGAAATATAGTACATTGCATGTATTTATATTTAATAAAGATAACACAATGGAAGAAAACATTACGAAATATTAATAAGCTATTTTTTTCTTCAAATTTACACCACCTTTTATATGAATTATAGTTCACAAGTTATCCTAATAATCTGCTAAAAAAAAGGTGAGGAAATATTTTTTTTAAAATTTATCAATTAATTATTCAATAAGAATTTGTAACAAATAATTGTACTAGTAATAAAATTTAGACGTTAGTTTCATAATGATATTAGACTTCTGGTTGATGTGCCCTGCTTTTTGGAGCTGCACAACCTCCAAGTTTGAATCGTCATAATGATATTATGACGTCTTTTAAATAATTTTTATACCAAACTTGATTTAGTTTAAATGATTTGGAGATAACATTTAGCAAACATCAGTGAAACGTTACAAAGTATAAAGCATTACAGGGTTTGAAAATTATATTGTTTAATATTCCTGGGTCATGTAAAAATTATGATCGAGCATGCATTTTTTACCTTCACGTGTTCATTTACCTTTACATGTCAAACTGAGCATACAGTGTATTCATTACAGAAAAAAAATGGGAGATAATTTTTCACCCTTTCTCAAAAACAGGGTGGGATTTCAAAAAGTTAAGTGAGGTTTCTAAAAATTAAAAAAACACAGACTTGAAAAAAAATTATTTCTTTAATTATAATACATTTTTCACATCTTCTAATTGAATATTTTTGCTGCATCATCATATGGAAAATGTTTTATATCTTCTTTTTCCTCGGCTATTATATTTATTTGGCTGAAAAATATCCGTATTTGTTTCGTTTTGACCGCTTCTACCGACATTTGTTTCATTTTCATTTGTCCGTTACGGAGTAGAAAAAGTCGCCTTAACAAGGCATTTGTCCATCTTACATGCATGCAAATTTAAACCTTACCTACAGTGAACACGTGGTTGCAGAGAAATGTGTTCTGAAAGGGGTTCGGGGGGTGTGCTCTGCTGTTTGCACCGGTTCTGAAGAATACTGATAAATAGGGAAGCTAGATAACAAGGACCGATGTTCTGTTAACAAGGACCGAAAATAATGAAAGATCAAGGAAGAAAGGTGAAACGGATTTTATTCAAAATGGCAAAAGACGAAATTTTTTCCAAAATTCGTGCATTTTGAAATTGATTAATAGAGTGCGCAAACTTCTCGCGTTAATCTTTTTTATTGCGAGAAAAGAAAAAAAATAGGAGAGATTAAAATAGAAATGGAAACATTAAAATAGAAATGGAGCTGAAATTCAATCAATAAATCTACACAATAAAATAAAATAAAATAGTAATAACGCACATTAATATCTCTTCAAACTAAAATTGCTCATATATTTTACATACAAAACAGTTGAAAGTTCACAATAAAATCTATCAACCAAATTGCAATTTTTTTGACGACAATGAAAACACAATGAATGAATTAATTCAATAAATGAACAATGGATTAAATGAACAAAAATGAATTAAATAAATGAAAAAAAGAATTTATTTACCAGTCNTCTGCTGTTCGCACCGGTTTTGAACAATACTGATAAATAGGGAAGCTAGATAACAAGGACCGATGTTCAAAATAATGAAAGATCAAGGAAGAAAAGTGAAACGGATTTTATTCAAAATGGCAAAAGACGAAATTTTTTCCAAAAATCGTGCATTTTGAAATTGATTAATAGAGTGCGCGAACTTCTCGCGTTAATCTTTTTTATTGCGAGAAATGAAAAAAAATAAGGAGAGATTCTCGCGTTCTCGCGCTGTAGTGAAAACACTGGGCATATGAATATTTAATAAAAAAATTTGTAAAATACCAATTAACAACTCCCTCAAATTTCAAGAGAAATTTCCAAGACATGTGTTAATATTTTTAATAAGATCTGTTACAAAATTTAATCATGTAAATATGAAATTCATCCTAGGGACAGAGCATAAAAACTATTGAATACAAAAGTTAAAATTGCAATGAAAAAGCAAACACATATTTAAAAATAATTTTTTTTTTTTTTAGACAGCATAATAAACATATTCATGTGCATTAAGATTCAAGTATTAAGATTAAAAAATCTCATTTGGGCATGCATTTTACAGAAGATCATGTCAAAATTTTGAGATTTTTGGAGTTATGAAAGAAACATTAAAATAGAAATGGAGCTGAAATTCAATCAATAAATCTACACAATAAAATAAAATAGTAGTAACGCACATTAATATCTCTTCAAACTAAAATTGCTCATATATTTTACATACAAAACAGTTGAAAGTTCACAATAAAATCTATCAACCAAATTGCAATTTTTTTGACGACAATGAAAACACAATGAATGAATTAATTCAATAAATGAACAATGGATTAAATGAACAAAAATGAATTAAATAAATGAAAAAAAGAATTTATTTACCAGTCTGATAGGAGCCGTCTGAACAAGCATTGTTTCTGTCAAAGGTGCTTCCCGTGACTCGACTAGAGTAACACCTTTCCTAGTTAAAACTTGAACGATTCCTTGATGATCGAGATTGTGATAGTTGGGATCTGCATAGATATTAACTAAGGCTAGGCAATAAAGTTCAGCATTTGCCAGTGAATGTACAATCTTTGGTTTTAATCGGCGAGTGTTCTGCAATGCATAAAAAGTAAATATTCTAGAGGGCATAGAGAAATAAAAAATATAGAGCGCATGCCTCCCAATTGGGTAACCCAGGTTTGAATCCCAGCAATGGCTGGAGTTAAACAGTGGAAGTAATAAACTCAAAATTGGGTTGGCTGTTTAACAACGGTTATAAAATAAAATATATATTCGTCATGATAATAATTTTTTTTTAAAAGTCACGTAGAACGATATATTAGATTCTAGATAAGATAACAACCCTAGCAGCATAATAACTTGGGCCCTTATTGGACAGATAGTCATGAATCTCGGCTCAATAAAGGTTTAAAGGGCCGTTATTTTCCGGTATTGGCCTTATATATAATTGTTTGATTCACAAGTACATTTTGCAGTCACTTTACAACCAATATTGGTCCTATATAGAGTTGTCAGATTCACCTGATATTTTATGTTCATTATTTTGCCAATACAGGCATTTATCTTATTCCTAATTGACTTTATGTTATACAGGAATATAATAAACAAGGACTCATTAAAAAAAAAACATAGTACATTACATTTTATTTAAAAAAAAAAAACTTTAAAAGTTAAGAACTGAACCGGAATGAGAATTAACTAAGCCACCATTGAAAAAAAACAAAAAAAATTTGACAGTTTTTTAATTGTTAAAAATAGAAGCATTTTACATTTAAGTGGATAACTACAGCAGAGTCAGAGTTGAGCAAATTTTTCTGAATCCTTCAAAATTTTTATAAACTCAGACTCCATAACCCTTCAAATTTTTCTGAATCCTTCAAAATTTTTATAAACTCAGACTCCATAACCCTTCAAATTTTTCNACTTTAAAAATTAAGAACTGAACCAAAATGAGAATTAACTAAGCCACCATTAAAAAAAAAAAAAAACAGCATTTGACAGTTTTTTAATTGTTAAAAATAGAAGCATTTTACATTTAAGTGGATAACTACACCAGAGTCAGAGTTGAGCAAATTTTTCTGAATCCTTCAAAAATTTTATTAACTCAGACTCCATAACCCTTAAGATTTGTGTAATAGGTGTTTTAAAATGTCTTTTAATGAGGGGCAGGGTGTAAAAAAAGATAACATTAAAAATGAAAACAATATTCTTTTTAAAAAATATGTAAAATGACTCACATCTTGATCTCTATAGAATGGTTCTATCAAATCTGATGGAATTTCTCCTTCAAATGCCTTCGAAAGTAGCCATAGAATTGAAGCCTTTTCTCGAGCCTAAAAGAAAAACAACAAGAAATAAATAAAAAGAAACGTAAGGTGTTTTCAAACAGCATGTTAATAAATTGTTGTAGTAATTATAAAATTGATATAAAGTGAAACCTTTAAAGTTGACAACCTGTCTAGCTTGCATGTTTATCACTTTGTTAAGGAGAGTTAGTTGATGCTAATCTAAATCCCTTCGTAAGTTGACCAATAATATAAAAAAACTTTTCCCGCACATTTTTTAAACAATAATGTCACGTATTAAAATTTCACTGGCTTGGTGAAATAGCATTAAAAAAAGGCAAACTCAAACTATTAAAGGCTTTTGTAACAAATAGTTTTGTACGTATAACAAATGTTTAAATTAATATAACATTAAAATTTCTAATTGCATATGTGTTCTTGTATATTGATATTTGAAAAAAATTGTTTCGCAGAAAATTGTTTCGAAAAAATCACAGAAAAAGACACCCGATATTTTGTTCTGTATTTCATAACTGTAAATTTTTAAAATGCTAAACATAATATTTTTCACTTCTTTTGTCCTTGAATTAATAATAAAATAATGAAAAAAAGTATGAAAAATATGTTTAGTAAAAATTTGCATCAAAAGGTAAATGAAAGGTAAGGTAAAGGTAAATCAAAAGGTAAGGTATTTTCAAAAAGCAAAATATTACAATGTTTAATTTTTATCATTACTATGATAAATATTTTAACTATTTAATATGCAGTGTTCTCCCTAAGCGTTTTTTTAAAGGCGGACTGCCCTATTTGCCCTTTTTGTAAGAATAAGCCACCATCCTATAAAAACGTAGCCTTTTTATTAATATTCTGTTAAAAAAAATAATTTATTGCTTAAATAATAATTACACACTGGCAAAATTATCTGTGTTTATAGGTTTAATTCTGATTACAATTACAAATACTTATTTTGTCAGAATTATTTTCAACTGGTTAAATTTTTATGGGTTTCTCTTTTTTCGAGAGTATACTAATAAATTTAAAATTTAAACCAATTTTAAATTTTAAAATTATTTTTAAATGCTTTTTATTTTTAAAAAAGGCATCTTTAAATGTTTATTTTCTCATAATTTTCAGCTTAAATTACAGAAAAAATCTTTCAAGTTATTTATCAATAATCATTTCCTTTTTAGTTAACTTTTTTTGAAAATTTTTTTTTACACAGTGACTGTTTTTCAGCATGCCTTTTAATTATTTTTATAGACTATAAATTTTTCTCTTATTTCAATAATGAGTGAAATTGAGTGATGTTTTCCAGACCGTCGCCAATAGCCCATTGTGCAACTCTAGTGTGACGTAAATGAACTATAATAGAACTATAATAACTGAAATGATAATAATAAAAAATAGTGTTTTAAAAGTGTTTTTTTTCTAAAATTTATTTAGCACTTTGTTTTAAACATACAAATAATTTTTAACGTTTCATTTAGAAGTTGAACATTACGATCGAACTTAATAATTATGTAATTATTTATGCATAATAGTACAAGAAAATATTAATTTGTAAAAAACGCTTTAAAAAAAGTTTTTAACGCTTTGTTTTAAGCGTATTATTAATTTCTAAACAAACATTTCAATAAATATTTTAAGTAAGATTTGTACATTGTAGTCAATTTATTTAATATCTTTCTTAAGCAAAACATATATATCTTCAAATTTATAAATTGATTTAAATCAATCTGAGTATGAAATTTTGATAGAAATCTGACTTTCTGCGTTTTACAAGTAAGTGAAATTCAAAAATACTATATCGCGATACATCGCTATATCGCGATCGATGCAAAACTGACGATGCATCACGATATATAATTTCTAATATCACCCAGTCCTAATTTTGATATATTTTTAGGATGTTAAGTGCGTGCCCTTTCGAAACTCAAAGTGACCTTTTCTGTGAGGAAGCGCCCTGCCCTTTTTAATTCATAGGGAGAACTCTGTATATATATATTTAATTTATAAAAACTTAAAGGAGAATACTAAACTTAGATATTACAAATATCATGGAATGTTACTGTTAATATACAGTTGCTTCAAAAACATCGACAAAAAATAAAAATTTAAGGTCAAACTATGGTGGAAGTATAAATAACCTTTTTAATAGTAATTTATAAAATGTCTTAATGACAATTTTTTAAAACATCAAGAATATAAATATACACATTAGCACAGCAGTCTACAATTAAACATAATTTGCATGTACTTAATTTGCAATTCATCATAAGGTAGGCGATGAATCAAATTTATTACCCTTAAACTAACAAACACTTTGCTGAATACTAATTAATAAATAACAGTGAACGAAATACGGGAATATTTAGCCTTTTTTTAAAAAAAAGTTCGTTGCCTTGTATCGTAAAATGAATTATTCACATTTTCTAAGGAATCTTCATAAAATTCTTTCCAAAAAAAAATTTTTTTTCTAAAGAATAAACTCACTTTTTTAAAGAATAATCGATACATATTTTTAATGAATTTTCGGACGAATTTATAGACTACTGTTTTCAACAAAATGCTTATAAACGAAAATCGAGTTTTAAAGACATATAATGTTTTTAATAAAATGCGTGTACAATAGATCCCTGTTTATTTAACATCCAATAGACTAACAGTTTAAAATTCGGAATCTCATGACAATGAGCTGCGCTCTAATCAAATTATCATGTGCGCGTAAATACATCTTCCAAGTGCTTAAAGCATAATGAAATTAATTAATTTTTTTTATTACCTATAACTCAAAATTTTCTTATCATTATTAAATTAAAAAAGTCATAAGTCAATTTTTTCATGTAAAATTATCTCAAATAAAAAAAATCGATTTGAAAAAATTAATTTCAAATACATATTTATTCATAACATATTCATTGTTATTATTATTTTTTTTTAATGTTTGAAAACAAAAGTGTATGACAGAGTTCAGAGTTTTTCTGCTTAAAATATTTTTTAAAACAGAAAAAAAAATGCAATTATAAGTAAAATTTTGACTTTAAGTCAAGGGTATATGTTTATAATAGTTATTATTTTAACCCACTGTGTTATTAACTTTGTTAAACAACGGTTAAAAAATTTCTGACCCCTAAACCTTATTTTTTAAAGATATGGAGAAAAAAAAAGTAATCTGGTAAAAATGTATTAAATATTCTGCTGTTGCAAAAAATTATTTTTCCTTAAAATAATAAAAGCGGAAGGCGTTTAAATAATACATAAAAGATGTTAATGTGTTTATAAAAAGGTCTAATAGACTAAGACTTCCGCAAAACATAAAAAAGATGGAAAGGGGGCAGAAATAAAAAGAAAGAAGACCCCTTTCGTGCGTCGATGTCATGGGAAATGTATTCCCTTAAAGAAGTAAACCCAAGAACATTTTATTTAAAAAAAATGTTTTTGTAGCATTTTTGTTTTAATAAATAAAGGCTCAGGGTTTACAGACAACAATAAAATAAAGTAAATAAATGTTCGAAGTGTATAATTATATGAATTTTTCTTTGAAAAAAAAATTTATAATTTTATGCACTATTAAAATTTACAATAACTAAATAAAATAAATAAAAAAAGAAAGAAAAAACAGGAAAGAAAAAGGCATCAAACTCAGAAGAAAAGAAAACCTCTCTTCCAATTAACAATACCCTACTCACGCAGCTACAATATCCAAAACGTCTAATATAAGCAAAGATACAACTTGTGATTTAAAAATAAACAAAATGCAATGATACGAAACGAAGTATTTATTTCGGCACAAAATATAATTGCAAGCTATTACCATCTTCTTAAGCCTTAACCGCAAACTATCGCCAACAACCATACAAAATGTTTAACCCAAAACCCATGCGTGATTAATAACGAAAATGTCACTCAAAAAATAAAAGAGCGATTCTGGGGGAGGGGGGGGGGTAAGCCTGAACAGAAAGTTTCAAAGATTTGACAATGAAATATTCATTTGCAATTCAATTCATTTATTGTGCGAGCTGAATTTAAGTATAAGACGCTCACGAGACAAAAGGAGATCACCTTGTTAAAACATTTGGCGACCTACTAAATCAGAAGAGACCGAATATTAAATAGTCTTTAAAAATGATTTCATATCTAAGGAACACGAGGCAGTAAAACAATAAGTGGTGGGATGATATTTATACTGCCCTTGAACTTAAAAAATACACCAGTTAGACTTGAATTGAAAGAAAGAAATGATGGGGGCGAGATATTTTTAAGTACCATTGCAAG
>NC_092212.1:73597421-73667185 GCF_043381705.1 Parasteatoda tepidariorum
TCTGCTCATTATTATTTTAACTCCTAAAATATCACTACTATTTTGATCAATAAAAAAATATATCACAACTATGAAATATGTATAATTAACTACGTTTTAGTTGAATTTATGAACTGTTACAATTGACCCCGTAAGTGGGGACAATTGTAACAAGTGCACGATTGTCAAAAATTGTTAAAAACTAATATAATAACATTTAAAATAAGGTATTTATTTATTTTTTTCAAGTAGAGGATAGTCTACTTTACTCGTCTGTCAATTAATACTAATAATATATTGGATTTTTTGTTAATTAAAAATAGTTAAGTAAAAAATGTTACAATTGACCCCACTCTCCCCTACTTTTTAAGCATTCAAAAAATATTAAGGTACTTTTTAAGCACTCAAAAAATATTTTTAAGCACTATATACAATAACAAAATAATTTTCAAAGACATTAC
Source organism: Parasteatoda tepidariorum (assembly GCF_043381705.1). Taxonomy (NCBI): domain Eukaryota; kingdom Metazoa; phylum Arthropoda; class Arachnida; order Araneae; family Theridiidae; genus Parasteatoda; species Parasteatoda tepidariorum. Next base: position 73,597,862 of record NC_092212.1, read on the forward strand.
ATGATAATAAAATAACTAGTTTCTGACTAAGAACTCCTTTCTTGATTATATTATCCATTATAAAATGATCAAGAGATTTTTGGGTCCGATCATATCAGATGGCGGAAAATGAAGCCTGAAACTGAGAATATCTGGCAAAATGGACCAGAGTTGCACATGAGAGTACAATAATATCAACGAACCCAACCAGTCGACGCACATGCGGACAAGCAAGTATTTCATCAAACATGTGAAATGATTGGCGCTTTCATACTGGACCGACGGTACGCCGGAATAGATTGCAAATCTCATTTTCAAAAAGGGAAAAGTAAGCACTTTTTAAAAACACCCAATGAAAAAAGCACCTTAAAGGGCTTTTAAAAAAAGAAAATCGAAAATAAGCACATTTAAGCACTTTTTAAAAACGTTACGCACCATGTTAAATAGGCAACACGGTTTTGCCGACTTTGTCCATATTTTCGAGTTTGATACGTTTTTCCGACACTCATTTGCCCGACAGATACGTTAGCTCGATATTTAATTTTCCTGACTGATACGTTTGCCCGACAGCTCATTATTTCGACAGGTAAGCTTTCCAGACAGGCTCATTTGCCCGACAACTCATATGTTCCACAATACATTTGTCCGACAAAAGTATTACGATAATTTTAACTGATTGACAGATATAAATGAGCGGATTAATCATTAATTTATGAAAAATATTATGCAGTCTACGCTCTTTAGTACAATCATCCATTACAGCCACTTCCCATTGTAACGACCGATACATTATGTGTCGTTTTTTTATTTTATTCCACGGGCGCAATGTTATTTTAACGTCTATTAAAACGTTCGCACTGAACCATTCATTTTAGTATAGCAACTGACATTCAGTAATTTGATTCAGCGAATCTTTTTATCTTACCGCCCATTAAATGTGAATCATCTTGAAATCTTTTAGAGATAAGGAAAAATGATGCGGCCCTTAGATTCTAATTCCAAGTGATCGTAATCAGCAGTCGAAATTGCAATAATACAACTAATATGAATAAGTCTTATAAACACAATAGCGGGAAATTGCAATTAATGGTACATAAACGATAATGAAAAATAACAGAAAACTATATTTAATTTCTCTTACATATCGGGCTATGTACCAGTCGGGAAAAAGAGTTGTCGGGCGACGGTCCCGTCTGGCATTTGATCCGATATTTTCAATGATCGTTTTTCATAAATCTGGTTGTAATTTGTTGATACAGCAAAAAGAAATTTACGGCATTGAATCGCGTGATTGAACTGTCTGAACAGTCAATTCTGGTCATTAAAATTACACGATCATTAAACAAAGTTCACCAATGAAAACGCGTTGTTCGATTGTAATTACTATTAGCTCGGTACGAACTGTCACCTGTTCAGTGGTCTTCTTTTCATTGGCCACATTTCTTTGCAAAGACTAGGCAAAATTCAAATATTGCTTGAATTTTGGTACAACCTTTATGTCGATTATTAGTGAATGTAATTTAATGAAAAGAACAATCACGGAATAAAGATTCTAATCACTACAAAAATAGCGAGCTTCATCATTTTGAGTCGCTTCTGGGTGTATATTGTATATTCGCACTTGCGTACAAATATTCGAGATAAACATGAATGAATGTCAAGTGCATGGTATATTTTGTGCTACGTGAATAAAGTAAAACAACGTGAATAAAGCAGAAACTGTACCATCGGTATCTTTATTAGTTCTTTATTCATGAACGGATTTTCTTCTAATAAATATATTTAGTCCCTAAGATTTTCATAAAATAAAAATTAATATTACTTTTTTATTATTCACTAAGTCATTAAAAAAAAAGGAAACGGGAAAAAAAAATTGAAGGGTATCGCGGGTATTTAGGATTGTAAACTCTTAAATCTCGGATTTCAAAGCGTGGGCCGAACCCATTTCTATGAATTATGTGCATTTTAAACTTGAAACAACCTCATCGATGACATATGAAATACCAAGATTTGTTATGAATGATTAATCTCTACTTAAAATATTTGATTTAATAATTCAACTACCATTTATCTATAAATAATTAACGTTATTGGTTTCAAAAGCTTAATGGAGAGAAAAACGATCGGATTGAGGAGGATATATATCCCTCTCAATAATAAAAAATCTCTGAAAGTTAAATATTCAATATTCAGAAAATTTTCATGAATTATCATAGATTTAAACTCGTGAAAGGTAAAATAAAAAAAGTGATTATTTTTTCCACAGATTGAAGAATAACTAATTGAATATTTTTTTTTTTAATTTTAAATTTAGTGTGAAATTTAGAGAACAAGTGCGACTGTGTATATTAATTTAGTCCCCCGCGATATTTGGATTTTAGAGGCGGCCATGAGCTACTTAATCCATTGTAAGAAATTTAACTGATGAGAGGAAGTTATATAATTTAAGATATCTAATTAAGGAGTTTAAGATAATCATTCAATCCATTGTAAGAAATTTAACACATGAGAAGAAGTAATCTAATTTAAAATATCTAGTTAAGGAGCTAAAGATAACTACAATTTAGTATGAAAACACACACACTTACATTTTATTTATTATATAAATTAACAAAATATTTTGGAAAGAATAGATTTTCGTCTGAATATGAAATTCATCAATGGTTTTTTTTGGGAGGAGGGCGATCGGTAATTGCAGTTACCTTTTAATGTAGAATTCTAAGAGGGCGTTCAAATATAACGGAAGCATATTTTTGGCAATTTTGAACTCCCACGTCAACAAGAATAAGCAAACCACAAATTTACTCCGAGCTTACGTAAGAATGTCGCAATAACTCCCCCTGTGCTTTCACTTCCCTTTTATTGTAGTAGTTTTTAGGAAAAATTCAAATAAAAGATGTAACTTTTCCTAAACCAAACTATTTTTTTATTTTTTGCATTTTATAAAATTTCAATTGGAATATTCTATAAGAATCTTTTATGTTTTCCATCTGGGGCCTAAACTCTTGACTTCGAACTTTTCAAAATTTCTTTTTTTCTATAATTTAAGTCCGAATTTTTGAAATTTTTTGCTTTGTTTATTTATTTTTGTATTTTGTAAAATTGCATACCTTAAGTCCCCTTGTCAGTTAAAATAAGCAAATCACAAAACTCCCTTCCCTCGTTAGGTGTTTACGTAATATTTGAACAACTCCATACTGCAATTCTTAAAGAAAGGAAAAAAAAAAACAGCAACAAATCATTTTTTTACAAAGCAAACTGGAACATTTCCTAAAAAACAAAATTTATCATATGAATGACAACGAATTTTGCATTCATGGGTGCAAGGAAGGAAGATTTAGTAAATTTTCTGTGGCATTTTTCAAAATCTCGAATTCGATTTCATTAGAATTTTAACAGTATACTAACTCAGTTTAGGTTCTTTGTACTCTTTGTTTCGTTTAATACTTTGCCTTAATTTACTTAGCAATATTATATTTTGTAAAAACTAATTAAAAAAATTCTTTTTACGTAAAACGTAAGCATTACATAAGCTGTTAAAATTAAGAGAAAATTGGAGAAATTATGTTTTTATTTAAAAATTAATCAACATTATAACTAGAAAAACAATTTTTTTAAAAATATTTATTATTACCTTATCATTAACCATTATACAGATTTCATGAAAGGATAAAAAAACATTAAATAAAATTAATAACAAGAAGAGACAGAGAGAGGGATGTAATGCATATTAATATGCAATTGTTTAATTATAAAAATACACATTTAAAGAGTTTATTTTAACTATAATAAATGTTTGTTTTGTCTCAATGAAAAAAAGATTTTGTACGCGAGTAGATATTAATCAATATTAACATCGTTACTTTTTCCTTGAAAAGTAGTTGTACTAATCGAGTTGAAACCATGTTGCGGACATCTTTAACACAGATTCATAATTGATTTTTCCTAACAAAGAAGGTACTTCAAGGTAAAAGACCTACCAAAATTAGCGAAACGAATTCCGTAGAAAATCAATATGAATTCTTTTATTTATTCACTTCCCCCCCCCCCATCAGATTGTACAGAGGTGCAGTTTGAGTGCCTAATGAGGGCACTACACTTTCCGAAAGAAATGAAATTATAAAAATGATTTTTAAAAAAAAGATTTGATATTGAAATATTGCCATTACAATATAGTTTAAACATTACGTTCTAAATAAATACATGTTCAGAAATAAATACCTCTTTCAATATAGATTCTATATCTTTCTACTATTTCATCTATTAGCGTAGGATTGAACAGTGAGCAAACAAATTAACGGACCGCCCTGAATAACTTTTTGCCTAATGATAGGATCGTAAAATATCCACAGTGGTAGACGGATCATGAGTCAGAGTCCCCTTGCTGTCAGGCTAACCGTTGGAGGTTCACCGCGGTTTTCCTCTCAATATAAAGCAAAAGCGGGTTAGTTCCACCAAAATGTCATCCACAAAGAAAAATTTCTTCCGTTGCCTGATCCAGGAGTTCCCTTGTCTTCTGGATTGAGTTCAAAATTACAAGACTGCGAAGTTGAACATTGTTCACCGTAAACTCATGATGGGGTCGACTGTTCAACGACGGTTATAAAATAATGACAGGATCGTCACGATCTAGGACTCAAATTTAATAGTTCGAGAGGGTGACCTCAAATATCCTAATTAATTAGCGTAGAAATATTTTAAGTTACTTAATTTAACGTACTCTTTTTGAATGAACATTCCTTTTTATCGACTGATTTGAATTTCTACTACCAAAATATAGGCGGTGTAGCCGCAATCTTAGAAATATGGTCCAATAACTTGGTCAGGAGAATGGTCCTAAGTTCGGACCCCTTAATGTTAATTTTACTTTTTGCGTATTTTGCCATATCCCGAGAACTTTTTAAGTGAATTGATAAATTTTTGCACACAATTATAAAATTCGTTTATCCAAAGATTATTTCTAACAAAAACTGACTTTTATTAAACACTTATTAATTTTTATTATTTTATTTAATATAGTCAAAAAAGTCAATTGTAAGGTCTACAACTTTTTACATAATTTTAAGGAATATAATTTTACATGACAGAATACAAAATCTGAGCGAAATCGATCGAATAGTTGCTGAGAAATTGAATTTTAAGAACACAATGTTTTTTACTATTATCAAAATATTTTAAAAAACACGTTTTTTTTTTCTTTTATAAATTTATTTATTTATTTATTTATTTTGCGCACTGTGCAATATAAAATCTATGCATGATCAATGCTTTCATACCAAATATTCTTCTGAAAAAGCAACAAAACTAGCATATGAAATTTCTTAACTGTGTTTCAAAGTCAAACTAATTTAAATAAATTTAAAAAAAAACAACAACACTAAAATTAAAATACAGAAATTCCAAAATATAGAGGTAGGCGTTAAAAAATATAAATCTGTCAAAAAAAAATTTCCTTTTTTTTTTTTCGTAAAAAATATTTTCTTTTTTAACAAAAACATGTTTAAAGCAAATACAGTTTAAGGGCTCGTTTAAGAAAAGCAAAGATTCAAATACAATTTATGTATACATAATATGCTCAAAAAAAGTGAAAACCTGTTATAATTTAATTTCTTTGCATACACTTCACGTTTTGAATCAACTATTACATTTTAAATTTTTGCTTCATAATACAGATCAATCTCTAACAATTCTAAAAAAAAAACTTAAATTTTTATTCCAGTTGCATTAGATATAATCTTTGCGACTCTCGTTAAAATTGTTGCTTGTTTTCTTTCAGAGAATTTTTCTCAAAACTGAAAATGTGAACACAAAAGAAACATTTTCTCAAAAACTACTACTCCAAAAAAACCTGAACTTTCATATGTATATAATCCTTATATTATTTACATTAATTTATGGAGAGATTTTACCCAAATAATCATTCGAAAAAAATTTCTTAACAATATTGTGATGCTTTTTTATTTTGGCATTTTTTCGAAAATCCTTGCGTGATGCCAATCAAGTATTTCCTAAAATTATTCCAATTAATATTTTTGAAAAATCTAGAGTTAAATTAATGACAAATGTATAATTATTGTTAGAAAAAATTCAAACTCATGAGTATTGCTACCTTTTTTAAAAATGTTTCTTAAAAATGACATGTATATGGATTCAGCTGCATGAATTGATTTTATGGAAAGAAGACAAAGTGTGCAATTTTTATGTTTTTTCCCCCTCAATTCAAAAATTTTATGCAATATATTATGGTTTTTAATTTTCATAAGTAACTGACATCCTTATAACACTAAGGCATAATTTATAATTATAATTGATTCAGCTATACTTAATTTATTGCAATTCCCGAAAAAAAATTCACTTTTGCTAATCACCAATTCAGTTTCTGAGCGAATTATCATTAATACCATCCTTAAAAAGTAAAAATGTTCTTAAAATAAATTGAAAGACACCATGAAAAAAATTATTATATGAAAACTTCGATCATACATAAAATTACTCTTTTAGATATAAGTTTATTACAATCACAATAATTTTTTCAGACCTTACATTTCCCAAATTTAAGAAATATTTATGAAACAGAATATTTAAATGCATGTTTCAAATACAAAGTCCTCAACAGATTCGCACCAAATGTGATACACATTGGTATGCAAATATCTTCGGTCACTATATTGTCATTTTAATTTAATTACAATAAAATTGTAATTAAATAATTTAATTACAATAAAATTATTTGTATTTCAAAACAGCCCTATGTTTTCAATACCGCACAGCTTTTACATGCATCTTATATTAATTTTTAAAGCTTTTTATTCAAAAGCTGAAAGAAGTTATCAAAAATATACTGGCTGGAAAATTTTGCTCGTCACTGCACATGCAAGTACATACGTTCAAGAGAAAGGCTATAACCCAGAGTTTTAACTTTATAGCATGTTTACAATAATTATTTCTAGGTTAGCACAAAAAATCAACTTGTACGTCACGAGACGGCACGTATTTAGTATTTTAAAAGATGTACGAAAACACTGGTTTCATTTAGAATAATTTACGCTTTTAAAAAGTGTTTCTATAACCCTTGAACGGAAGTCCACGAGAAATATTAAAGTTAAATTGAAGTTATATACTAAATGCCAACTCATTGGGAAAATAGTGATTGTGATAAATTTTAACTGTCACTAATTGAATACTTTTTGTTAAATTAACCTTTCCTTCGGTAAGTTCAACTTAAATCATTTCTTGATAAATGTTAGCAATGCAAAGTCACCAAAAAAACTAAAAATAAATGAATAAAATTAAATTAAAAGAGAAAAAATATAGAATTTCCGTACAAAGTGCCGATTTAGAGATGTTATTTATAGAAAAGCTTTAAAAAATGGAAGTATACGAACACGCCAAAATGGATTATAGAAGCATTAATATCATAAATAATCATTTTCGAGATTTAACACAATCATAATTTTAAAATTACTATCATAATGATAATTCTACAATTATGAGTGAGTTAAAAAAAATTTGCATCTCCCGAATTAGTATTGTGAAAGCAAACTGTACTAAGTGCCAATTCAGTGGAAAAATTAATAGCATCAGATATTAGTAAGATTGTAAGATAATTGTAAAAAATTTGTAAGGCATTTGTAACATTGTAAAGCCTTGTTTTCCAAAATAATAATAATAATAATAATTATAAAATAGTAATAACAGAAATACTTATTTATAAGGTACTTGTAATTAATCTTTGAAACAGCAGCGCCCCATTCATAGCAAGACCAACAAGCACATTTCTAACTTAATATAATAGTTAAAGTGGTGGATTTGGTATTGGGTGTTTCAATGGACTCTGAAGTTACAATTTTCAGTGATTTTGTAAGCGATTCGCAAAAGTAAATCTGCACTAATACAGCGAGAGTTAAATCTTTTGCGTCATAAGGTGCAAAAGCAATAGTTTTACTCAAACAAGGAATTTTATCAAACAATATTTTTCATTGGAGTAAATAATTTACTATAAGTACATTGTTAGCCAGTAATAATTATTAGATTAGAGAAGTATAGTATGTTATTCATAGGTTTTTTGAAATACAATATTAGCATTTTGTAATAGGTAACAAACGTTCATTTTTTACAGCAACTAATTTGCCAAATTTCAACACTTTTTTTAGGGGTGGAAAAGTTTTATTGTGAAACAATCGAAAAGGAATTGAAACAGAAATGGGAAGGTTTAAATAATTTTGTATTATTATAAAGGGCTTCTTTTAAAGTATATGTGAGGAATTTTTTTAAATGAAAACACAACCACGATGATGAAGGAAGATTGGATAAATTTGGGGTAATTTTGTAAAGAGAAAAAAAATTCTCCCCAACTCTTTTGAAGAACAATCCTAATTCTAATTGATCAATTTTCAAATAAATTAACATTTAAATATTCAGGGCCAGCGCTAAGGATTTCAAATTATTAGGCAGTAAATTAGCTAAATATCTAAAGTATTCGCTAATTTTCAGAAGCCTTCACCATATGCAAATCATTACAGTTTTTTATGATTAATTTTTTCCCATATTAAAACTATTAGTATGTTTCAGAGCTGTAGGATACGACACCAACCATGTTTCAGAGCTGCATTATTTGGACCCAATTCTAATTGGCTATGCGGCCTATATATTGGCTAATATACCGAAAATTACGGTAATCGTATAAAAAAAATATTGATGTGTTTAGAAAACCTAATTTTGACATAATTTTCGGATTGAGTTAAATATATATTTTTCTTTCAAGTGGAAAAAATCATTTGCCAATACTTTCGCTAAAACAGAATTTCATTCGCCAAATTTACGATTTCATCGCATTTGGCGAGGTGGCAAATGCTTTGTGCGCAGGGCTAAAGAGAATACAAGGGCTAGTTCACTCCGCTCTTAGAGCTGAAGCTACGATTTCCCTCCTCATGACGTCACTGTGTCTACAGATCTCGGATCGCAAGCAAAGATATGATAACTTTGCATCTTTCTCTTGTAAAAATAAGTTAGACTTTTTCTGGTTATTAGCCTTCAAACTTTACGTAATTAACACATTATTTCCGTTCATAAACATAGTTCAAAAAAAACTTTCTTGGTTATTATATTAAAAAAANTTCGACCCATTTTAACTCCCAACTAACTAAATCTGATTTTCAAACGAGCCTTTATACGCGTACTAGCTCTACAGTGGCGCAACTTATGCAAATTTTATGATTAACGTTGACCAATCACACAATTTTACAGATATTCTAATATTTTGAATCGCCTCTGGAAATATTTTAATATTTTGAAAAATTTCAATATTTTTTTATAAAATCTCTAATACTTCTTTAGGCGCGTGTGAACAATAATATCATACGTCAACTAATTGTGGACGGTTAATAATTTTTCCGTTCGCCACCGTTGTTTATTTTTTAAAGATATCACGCATTTTATGAGGTAATAAAATGCCTTTTTTGGTTATTCTAATATTTTGAATTGGAGTTGTACTATGTTTTTCGATAAATGTAGCAATGTAAAGCCACCAAAAGAACTAAAAAAGAATAAATAAATTATTTAATTAAATTAAACGAGAAAAAAATAGAATTTCCGTACTAAGATTTAGCGATATAATTTATAGAAAAGTTTTAAAAAATGGCAGTAATGTGATATACGAACACGCTAAAATGGATTTTAGAAGCATTAATATCATTAATAATAATTTTCGAGAATTAACACAATCATAATTAAAAAATTACTATAATAATGATAATTCTACAATTATGAGTGGGTTTTAAAAAATTTGCCTCTTACGAATTAGTAATGAGAAAGCAAAATGTACTAAGTGCCAATTCAGCGGAAAAATTGATAGCATCAGATGTTAGTAAGATTGTAAGATAATTGCAATATATTTGTAAGACATTTGTAATATTGTATAGCCTTGTTTCATAAAAATCAATTATAAAATAGTAATAATACAAACACTTATTTAAAGGAACTTGTAAGGGTGTTTCAATGAACTCTGAAGTTACAATTTTCAGTGATTTTCAGACTTTCGCTAAAGTAAATCTGCACTTATACAACGAGAGTTTAATCTTTTGCGTTATAAGGTGCAAAAGCAATAGTTTTACTCAAACAAGAAATTTTATCAAACAATATTTTTCATTGGTGTAAATAATTTACTACAAGTAAATTTATAACCCATAATAATCATTAGATTAAAGATGTATAGTATGTTATTCACATGTTTTCTGAAATACAATAATAGCAATTTTATCATTTTTCACTTTTGCAATGAATAACAAACGTTTATTTTTTACAGCAACTAATTTGCCAAATTTTAACACTTTTTTTTAAGGGTGGAAAAATTTCATTGTGAAACAATCGAAAAGGAATTGAAGCAGAAATGGAAAGATTTAAATAATTTTGTATTAATAAAAAGGTTTTTTTTTTTTAAGGTATATGTGAAGAATTTTCAAAATGAAAACACAATCGCAATGATTTGAAGGAAGATTGGATAAATCTGGGGTAATTTTTGTAAGGAGAAAAAAAAATTCGCTCCAACTCTTTTGAAAAACAATCCTAATTCTAATTGATCAATTTTCAAATAGATTAACGTTTAAATATTCAGGGCCCGCGCTAAGGATTTCAAATTATTAGCCAGTAAATTAGCTAAGTATTTGCCAATTTTCAAAAGTCTTCACCAAATGCAAATCTTAAAAAAATTTTATGATTAAATTTTTCACATATTAAAACTATTAGTATGTTTCAGGATTGTACTATTTGAACCCAATTCTATTTGGCTATGCGGTCTATATATTGGCTAATATACCGAAAATTACTCTAATCGAAAAAAATAAATATTGATGTGTTTAGAAAACCTAATTTTGACGTAATTTTCGGATTGAGTTAAATATATATTTTTCTTTCAAGTGGAAAAAATCATTTGCCAATACTTTCGCTAAAACAGAATTTCATTCNAAGAGATACTTCAAAGGAGTGAACCAGCCCTTCTATTCTCTTTAGCCCTGCTTTGTGCGGGCCCTGCATATTTTTATCTTAACACAAAAAGCAGAACAGCTTAAAAATGCTATGTTTTAACGTTTGATATATGTTTGTAATAGTGTTGTTTTCAACATTAATTTAGCATTTGTGAACTTCAAATTTCCATCCCTTTTTTTTAGACTAATAGAATTAAAAAAAAAAAAAAAAAAAAAAAAAACAGCATAAGAGTACCCTCCCCCCCTAACACGAGAGATCCCAAAATAAACTGCACAAAGAGCATAAAATAAGCTAATAAAATAAGAAAAAACAGCATTTAAAGCACCAAAATCACCACATAAGTATTAAAAACACCATAAAAGTATCAAAAACACCAGAGTAAGAAAAAAGAGCTAACAATGTATCTCATAACATATATTTGAAAAAACAAAAACAGAATGAAAGCGCCAAACCAGCACCAGAGTAGCACCACAAAAACAACACAAGAGTCATAAAAAAATCACAATTCAAAAGCATCAAAAGAAAATATATGATTATGCAAGAAATAGCACATAACTAATTCTAAAAAGTTAAAATTATAGCCAAATGTGACATTAATTGAAGAAAAAAAAAATTTGGAAGCAATTAAAATATGTCTACTGACAATAAAATAAACCAAGTAATAATAATTTCCGTCATTCAATTTCATCAACGGTTAACTTTTTAAAATGTGAAGTCTGTTTCCGTCCTGTGAACTCAGCTGTTTCTTACATTGAATTGAGGATGTTAAAAAAAATAAATAAAAAAAAATTAAAAGCAAAGTAAGAAAAAAGAATGAAAAAAAAATTGACCAGACGAGTTTTTAACAGCGGTTGTTCTTCTTCATCTAGCAAGTAGTGTAATAAAAATTGAGACTCTTGGTTACAGATTGACAAGAAAGGGCAATAAAACGTCGGTTTCTCGGGCTATTTTGAAATGCAGAATAAAACGGTTGATCACCTCTGAAACTTCCAAGTAAAAGGTGAATTACAGAACTATATATTAATGGTTCGACTTTAAAAACCAAACGTTTCACTAATAAAAATCTGCCTTAGAAAACAGAAAAAAATTACAAATATTTATTAGCAATAAATTACTTTATTATTAACAAAGTACAATTAATTTTAGTAATAACCGTATAAATAATTCAACAATTTGCAATTTAACTATAAATTTTATAAATCAAAAGCAAAGTTTTTTTTTACGGTTATAAATTATTTTTTATCGCTCTGCATTTTCAGAATTTATTAGATTTGATTTAGAATTTTAACTGAATCGAAAGAGGTTCTTAGGGTTGCCAACGGCTCGGCTTTCTACGAAAATTTTATTAGATTGGTAGCGAATTAAGTATTAACACTTGTAAAATAAGGTTAATTACGCCAACTTTTAAAAAGTGCCACCACTAGATAACTGTCATAAAGTTGCAATTCATATGAAACTTTGAATTCCTGCTATGTAGTAGTGAAAAAATTACTTCAAATGAAAATTACTAAACTAAAATTATCTAAAATGTCGTTACAATTGAAAATAAATTGTTACAAAGGGGGCAAGTTGGCATCTCTGGGTTCTAGTTCTTTTGTATCTTAGAAATTATGTCACGAAAATTGTTAGATGACATAAAATTAATAATAAGTAGTAAAAATTAAAGCTCATAATAAAAAGTCACTAAATTTTTTTTAAAGAGTATTTAGAATTTAAGTTTATAGAAATTCGCATTCAAAATTCGAAGAAATTACAGAAATTCGCAAGGTACTTCAAGCAGACCATTCCACAAAAAATTGCAATTTTAACGGTAGATAATATTTATTTAAAACATTAAACTATTTCAAGAACATAGTTTTTAAAAAAAATAATGTTTGTCCCTCAAGAATTCACAAAATCAAGCACTTCGTAATTTCAAACAATTCTTAAAAACAGAACGCATATAAGATTTAATAAATAATTTGATTTTCTAAGTTTAAGGAATTTCAGATTAATTGTAAATATTATTGACAATCATTGGACATGCCAAAGATTTGAAACAAAATCTCGAACTCATTTTCTTACTGATACTTTGTTACTTTCTTTGGAAATACATAATGCATTTTTCAACGTATTGAAGGAGTTAAATTAGATTGCCAATGTGGCTCATTGAGCCATTATTACCCATAAAAAAATTCCAAACTGTATAGAAATTTTAATGGCGTGTCATTGTTTCACAATCGGTAAAATGATAGTAACATTAAAAAAAAGTAAAATATTAAAAAATGTGATATTTTAATATATTAATTCTTTTAAGAAATTAAAAATTAATATTTAATTGATTCTAAGTAAATTCGTTTCAAACATATATGAACGTTCTATGTATTTAATACTAGTGATGCCATTATAGGCAGTACTACATGTTTCAGAACCTTTCAGAAAAGAAATTAATTTCATAAATTAATTTTCTTTTAGAAAAAAACTTAAATTAAAAATTCAGTTAACTTTTATACCCAATAACTTTTATCCCACCGTTTCACTTTTTCTCTTTCCAAGGATGATTTTCAGAAGTGGTGAAAAACAATTGTAGGCAGAGATTTCCCCCCCCCCCCTTGAACTTAAATACTTCACCGAATGATGATCACAAATTTATATGCTTGCTTAATTTATTACAATAGACAATGGTGATCAAAATCATTCTAAATTAAGCTATAAATTTTTACTTTAAATATCAATCAAAATCTTCAAAAGCAGAAATAGTTGGCAACTGTATAATAGACATTAACTTTTCAAATAATGACAATAAAATAGGTGAAAAAACTGAAAAAAAAAAACTTTTTTTCTTCTTAATATGGGTCTGTACGGAAAAGTAATAAATAAAATATTGCCGATAAATTATAAAAATTGAGTTTATATACTCTCTGTTAATTTTCCAGGCATTACGTTCATTTTATATAAAATCAGTCTATTATAAAAAATGCGTCGCAAGAATATTTTTAAATTTCATCTGCTTTAAAAAAAAATTTTTAGTGGCACATTGAAGATGATTTTTATATAAAATGAACATAACACTACACCTGGAAAATTAGCCGAGAGTATATAAACTCGATTTTTATAATTTACAGGCAATAGCTTAATAATTACTCTTTTGTGCAAACTCATAGTAAAGTTTTTATTTTTTGTCTTTAAATTTTTAAATTATTTTATTTCTTATTTTTTCGTCTCAGGATTCATTAAATCTCTGAAAAAAAATTGCACCTTAATTTTTTCTCCAAAAACACGCTTTAAAAGCACAACTATAAAAAAAAAATAAACACGTAGATTCAGATAACTTTGAAAGTGGTAATTTGGTGAGGTAGTACCGATTCACATGTCATTCACTGATGACTGAACTTGTAAAAAATAAATATTAAAGAGCGTGTAAAATCTTAAAAAGAATCATTTACAATGCAATGTTATATATAACAATGTTTAACGTTAGGCTAAGATAAAAAAAAAAAAAATTCATTTTTCCCAAAAGAAATAATTAAATTTCTTTTTAAATTTTTCGAATCGGGGATTAAAATTGCTTCTCGGAGTCGATGTCCAAATTTCAAAATCTTAGTGCTAACGGTTGTTGAGTTATAAGAGATTCAAAATAGCATTCGGAGATAACATATATGATAACATAACACATAACATGATAACATATACTGAATCTGCTACTGTGAAAGAATTAAATAAGTAAATGTCACCATTTCAATGAATGATAACCACTTTGAAGTAGTTCTGAAATATTTATGGAATACTATTATTTGGTGATGAACAAAGGTGTTTTTAAATATGTATATAATAACCTACAGCACTGTCGTCAGTGTATGCTGAATGGCGACATTAAACAAATAACATGAATGTCGATTACCTGTTAAAGTGAAAATACAAATAAACAAACCTTTCGGACTAACCACAAAACGACTATGTGAATGCTGACACAAGCCAGAAAATATGAGCATTTGCCATATTTTGTTCTTACTCAATAACCTATCGATTATTCAGTTTCACATTGCTTTTGAGCACAAATTTATAAATTTTTGATAAATTATAACAAAACATATACGAACCCTAATCTGCTTTTTCAGAATCTTTGCTTTTTGACGACGACCTATCGTACTGGAACATTCACTACAACTCGATGAAGTTTGGCTGAAAGTATCTTGTCTCCTGCTTTTCCTCTTAGATCGAGGAGATCGAGACAACCGAGATTTAACTTGATCCAAATATTCCCGGGATAAAGGAAGATTGCAACGACTCTGAATTTGGTCGACGTACAACCAATTGTACACATACGCGTGTTGACGAGACGGGACTGTGGCCAGCAGTTCGTCTTTACCACAATAGTGCCTTGCACCAGGCGGAGGATGAGGTGGCCACTTAGAATATGGCTTCTGCTGAACTTGCAAAGTAGACAATGACCATTCGCTTCCTTCAGTTTCTAAACCATCCTTACGTGTTCTACGTTTTTGCTTCCTAGAGCAAGGACAGCTATGTTCAGGACAGCAATTGCTTTTCGACTTTTGGAATCGAGTGGGCACCATATTAGGATCAGATTGAATTTGGTTACCAGGTGGAATATTCTTTTTGGCATACTTTAGATCCATGGTTTTGAAAGCATCGACGAGTTCCACCAAATGATTATGATTGACTTGCTGGAGCTGATTTTGCTTGGCGAACAGCCATTGAGATCCATACTTGGATCCCCAGAAGTCTCTCATATCGATTTTTTCGTCACTTCCGCGATTGCTGAGGGCAGTTACAGCAGATGGTGGCTTTCTAGTTTTCTTCTTTTTGCTTCTGTTCCGACGTTTTTTCCAAAAGCGACGAATTTTCTTCCACAGTACATATTTCAAGTAATATGCGAGGGAGAAACGTTTTTTCTTGTGAGTATAACCCGGGTGTAAGTGCACTCTTGTTTTTTTGGAGGGCTTCTGACGTACAGGATGGTGAACGTAACCATAATAAGGCATAACATTGGAGTAGTAAAACATAATCGCACTATTTTAAATACGAATAATAATTCTAACCAAAAAAAAGCACTAATCAAATTGATGCTAATCATAAAATCCAATTTTGAAGTATTGAAGACGCAAACATATTTTCAAGCGCCATGAAACACCACAACACAAACTGCTTTAAATGAATTTATGTATTTTCTACGTCATGACGTAACATATGCACCCGTAAATTAAACTTCTTAGCACTAAAAACGTCTTGAAAACTTACACCAGTTTGTAAATTTAGATAACATTTCATAAATCTTCAAAAAAAAGAGAGAAAAAAAACAGCTAAAACAACAATCTACTTCGATTAAATTTCAAGCCATTGATCTAATATCAGAATAAAAAACGGCAAAAAATAAAACCAACAAAAAAAACGTAATCCATGAATTGCACCATTTAGTCAAAAAGCACGTGCTAAAAATCCATCAAGTCCATTCGTAAAGTAGAAAAAAAGAAAATCGGAGAACCAACTCGCGACGATGCATCTTCTGACAGAATGAAGAGAAGAATAAAAAGAGTTGGAAAGATGTAGAAGAGTTGGAAAGAGGGAGACAGAAGCTCCACCTGGCAGAGACTAAATGTCGGTCTCTTTTTTTCCATTTTCTTACCTGCAGGGCTCGCGGAGTAAAAACGATACATGGGAGAGATGAGGAGATGGACTCACAAAATCTCTTTTTTCATTCCTAATAGGCGAGGTCGAATGAAAAAAATAAGAATAGATAGGAGTGTATCAGTTATTAAATCAGAGATGAATAGAGGTGAGAACTGATTACTTCCTATTTGGAGTGAATGAAATAATTTGTAAATTACGAGAGAGAAAAAAAAATAAATGCATAAATAAAAATAACTTATTTTTTTTACTATGTTTACATGAATGAAATACAGAAATTTACCGATGTTGCTGATCAATCCAAAATAATTGCATTTTCGGGATAAGTTTTTTTTAAATGTGTTAACATGAATGAAATAATGAAATTTATCGACGGTGCTGATCAAAATAATTACACTTTCGGGATAATTTTTTTTTTAAATGTGTAAATAGGAATGAAATAAAGAAATTTATAGACGATGCTGATCAATCCAAAATTATACATAAGTTTTTTTTTGTTTTGTCTTTTTTTTCTTTTTAAATGTGTTTATGTGAAAGAAATAGAGAAATTTATCGACGATGCTGATCAATCCAAAATAATTATACTTTTGGGATATCTTTTTTATTGTGTTTACATGAATGAAATAAAGAAATTTATCGACAATGCTGATCAATCCAAAATAATTACACTTTCGAGATATTTATTTTAAAATGTGCTTAAATGAATGAAATAAAGAAATTTATTGACAATGCTGATCAATCCAAAATAATTACACTTTCGGGATATTTATTTTAAAATGTACATGAATGAAATAGAGAAATGTATCGAAGATACTGATCAATCTAAAATTATTATAAGTTAGGGATATTTTTTTTACTGTATTTACATGGATAATAAATAAAATTATAAGCAATCCGTAATTATTACACTTTTCTTAAAATTTAAATATACGCAACAAATCAAAACAAAATTATAACTAAAATATGCACGCAGAACTTAATACTTAACTTACACAGAACTTAATACATAATATTAATCACAAAATATAAATAAAAATTTATATAAATCAGAATTTATTTTTTTTAAAAAAAACCCTTCTATTTTGAGGTGCACAGAAAATATGATATGCAAAATAAACTAAATAAATGAAAAACTTAATTTTTATGCAAGATATTAGATTTTTTAATAACAAATATAAAGATTAATATCGAATTTAAACTTTCCTTTTGATCTATAAAGTAAATTTTTTTCAATAAAAGTTATTGTTATGATATCTGATTATATTTATTCTTTATGCTTAATAGCGTGAATAAAACACAAGCATGGGTATAAGGTAATTTAAATAAGAAATAAAATACGTTAATTAACAAACATTGAAAATAAAACTGTATTAGAGATAGGAAAAGTGCGAACTAATTCGCGAAGGTTATTAAAATACAAGAATAATTTTAACCGTTTTTCATCTGATGTTGATCATAAGCAACAAAACTTTGATATATTTTTTCAAATCTTGTTCTGTTTTAAGGGAAATTCACTTCGTTTTAACCAATATGGCATCAAAGGCAACACGTTTTTTTTTTTTTTTTTTATTAACTACACTATTTATAATGATCATTTGCAAATAAAAAATTTTGACTTACAGTCGTTTACAGTTTGGTTACAGATTTCAATAATTTTAAGCTACACAAAACAAAAATATATTTAAAATTAGATATTTAAATTAGATATTAGATTTAAAGTTTGAGTCTTAAAAAATTGCACAGAGCATATTTGCATATATATTGTATGTAAATCATATAAATTTCCATACATAGTTCTTCACTAGCAAAACTTCGTGTAATAATTTAATATACATATTTCTGCGTGAAGTTTGAAATAGAACTTTTTTAGTTGAACCATTGTATTAAAAAACTTTTTATTGAAGAATGCCTCGATGATAATAACACTAAAAAATTTGTGTAAATTTTTATTTATTTTTAAGACTCTTAAATATACATATATTATGCTTTTTCACCACAGAACTGTAATAACTAACAGGTAACTAACTAAATACGCATCTGTCCGCGTAAAATATGCTATAAACATCTTTTTAAATTGATCAATAGATATTATAAAACTGGTTATTGAAAGCGCGCATTAAACATAACTACATTAAAATTTCGTATCACCTGGTTTAAGAAATGGCATTGAGATAATAACAAATAATGAAAAAATAAACATATAGTGAATTATTTCAAACAAAGCACGGTATAATAAATAATAGATAATTAACATCGCATATTCCTGAGCAAAATTTTATAAAAAAATCTTTTCAAATCGATCTAGTGTATTGTAAAACTGGTTATTGAAAAGCATACTTTAAACATTACAAAAAAAAAATTGAGGAAGAATAAAGTTGAGGGAAATGAAAAGAGAAAGTTGATTGCTCTCGAACAATTTTTTGATTCGATTATTAACCACTTTTACCAAAACATATTTTCTAAAGAACTGAAGCGAATAAAAGCAAGTTGAAAACTGTTTGCACAAATTAAACACCTAACCATAGAAAAGCTCATCAGAATTCCTGTGTGCAACTCTGAACCGAGAGTCCAGCATTATCTCATCAAAATTATCTATTTCCAGGACGTTAATGGCAAATCTACTCAAGTGTGACCATTTCTAAAGAGCGCCAAGTCAATGAAAAACGAATAAATAAAAAATAAAAAGACATCTTCGCCAAGTGAGAAAAGAATAAATTGGTTTTTTTTATAATGTAGAGAGCGCCAAACAAAAGGTGCATTAATAGCTACTTCCAGACGCTTGTTATAAGCGGCAAGTATCGGGTCTGCGACCAGCTCGGAACAAAGATATTAAGCAAGATGTTTGCAACTGTAAAATAGTTAAATGAAGACAACAACGAGGATGTTAGTTGGACTCCACCCAAAACTTAGTTTCAAGAATATGATTATTTTGCAATCTTAACTGTTTGACGTTTCATAACTGTAAACATATGAGGACGCTGTCCGTTCGTAAACTTTACTTTGAATAATGTAAAGTAATTGAATATGAAAGGCTAAGTAAGGAAACAATTTAGAGGCATAGTCAGTAAGGCAGCATCCTGGGCGTATTCACTTTAAAAGATTCCAATTCAAACAGTTAAATAGGGACGATTACGTGAAATGCTTCTTAAATGTGAATGGTATGGCTTGAATTAGATTGTTATAAACAGAAGCCAGTTATCTATGCGTTTTCTTCTCTTGATGAAAGTTAAAGAAGTACAATGATAATTAATTAAATTAGAAAAAATAATATTTCAATTTATGTCTTCCCCCCCTTTTTTTTTACTTTTGTACTAATGATAAAAACTAATCTATCACTTACTTTTGGATAAAAAAAAATAATAATTTAAGAACATTTTATAAAAGCTTATTACATCAGTTATTTATACATTTTCCTTTTTAAACAAAAATTCGATTTTTGAAATAAAACAAATATTTCAGTTTATTAATTTATTTTTTTGACATTGATAAAAACTATCTTTTTTTTTAAATAAAAAATTTAATGAATTTCTAAAAGTTAATAACACGAGTTATCTATAGTTGCAAAAAAAAAAAAAACTGTTAGTTAAATTGCAACTATAGATAACTCGCGTTAATAAATAAAATTTCAGTTTAAATTATTACCTTAGTAAATTTAATTTATTTACCATTTTATAGATAAGAAAAATAAAGGAATACTTTTGTTTAATTATTAGCTAGAAACACTTCTTTAAAACCATTTCGGAAAAATTAATGCTTAAAATATATAGTTATGATTTTACAAAAAAATCTTGCAGGTTTTTGAAGAGAAAAATTATTTCATTGAACCTAGAAGTTTAATATGGAATAATATTTTAGAAGGTAGAGCATAAAACTTAATAATTTATTTAAAGAAAAATAAGGGTGATTATATCAATCATTAAAAAAATATATAGTACTAAACATCATTTGTATGACTTAAGATTCCCAGGTCACCACACAAGTTTTCCCAAAAATGTTTTACACGTGTTCTTGTTCCTATAATAAACAACTACTGATAAAACCTAGGCTATAATTAAAAGTAATTAGCTACATCAATTATTAAAACAATAACTAATACATAGTAAGCATGCCTGCAAGTTTATGCTTGCAAATAAAATTAAACAAAAAAATAATAAAGGCGGATAAATTTAAATAAAAATTGCTCGTAATACAAAGAAAAGAACATCACTAAACGGATTAATAAAAAAACCTAAAAATAAAAATTTCAACAACAACAGATTTTATAGAACAGAATTAAAAATGCAAAATTAAAAAATTGCTATGGAAAGAAAAGCACACAATTGCTATTAAACTTTTATTGTAGAAAATTATGTTTGATTATAAGGCACGGGAAATATTCACGAATTTGTCATCAAAATAATTTTCTGTTTTCATAAAAATAAATGATGAGTAAATTATTAAAATGCAAGTTATTAATAGATATAAAAGTCTTACTTAACAAAAAATGTTCAGAAAAAAAAATTAACAGCAAGAAAACAAGTTTATATTTTTTAATGTTAACTGTCTATTTTGACCTATGACTTACGATGGAAAGAGGGCTTTTTGTACTTCCTAAGATTTTTTCAGATTCATTTTTTTTTTATGTAAATTTAAACCTCAGAATAAATATATTGATTTTTTTATTATCAAACCAAGTGTAAAGAGGAACATTCTTATGGTTCAGGTTCATTTTTCTAACTAAATATTGTGCAATATATAAAAACAAAAACTAGATCTAAATTTTTTTTGCATATTTATTCTTATTAATTCTACATATTTTAAACTATATTTAAAACAGACATAATTATAAAAAAGGGGAAAAAAGAGAATTTTCCAACAAGAAAAAAAATTATGTTTAAAATTTAACTAATTAAAAATTTTAAAGGCAAATAATAATAAAATAAAATTAGGGTGGTGCAGAAACAAAAATAATTTTTTATGTAAATTGGGGGTAAATCAAGAAATTATCCAGTCAGCGAATCTTTTATGGGAACACGGTTTTAAATTTGCAAACGCACATTTCATCCACACATAACACGTAGTATTATTTATGATTTTCACTATATGTTTTAATAAATGCTTAAAAAAAAAAAAAACTTAGGTGAAAGATTCATTTTTTTTCGAAATTTAACCATGGTTCCACCATGGTTAACCGAAATTTAACCAACCCTTGTAGAATAAATTTTTTATATGAATATAATATATATTATCAAAAAACGAATCCTTCGATGACTTGCACTTAAGTGTGCAAATTGTACAAAACATATTGAAGAAAGTCGCGTTTCAATTGCAGAGGCTTTCTTGTAAATTGAATATTTTGAAAATGAAATTTGAAAAAAGAAGACACCCAGATTTTATTAATAAAAAACCAATAAATAAAAGTTTTTAAAGAAAGAATTTTAGTTTTTGCTTCCTGTTGAACAGTTTGTTGCTTTTAAGTAAAGCAATTGTATAACGGATTTGGGAGGAAAAACTATTTTATATCAGGGCGAGGGTCTAAAAGTTGAATGAAATCTGATAAATTTATCAATCTAAAAATTTATATCTCTATTGTATTTAACACTAAACACACCAACACTTTTCAATACAATACAATACAACATACAAAAACAGGTCTTTTGACTGGTTATGGCATGTTTAGTGTTAAGTCAAAAATATCTATTTTGCACTTTCAGTAAAAAGGTATCGAGGGACGAATTCTCATTTAATTAATTATTTTTATTTCCAATGCAATGGCAAGATAAAGATACCAAACAAATAGCTGTACATAAACTTGTAAAAATACAATTAATAAGATAACAAAACAGAAGTGACCGAAGTCATTGTCTTAAAACGTCTCTGGCCTGCCTATAATGCGCCGTTTCAAAGTCAAAACAGCACATTGACGGAGGTGGAGTCTATTCATAAGGTTATTAAACAAATTAACTCCACTTTAATTAAACTAAATAAAATTACAGCAACCAATTATAAAGAGCATTGTCAACATGCATCATTGGTTAATGTTTATGACGCTAAACATCAAACCATACCGATAGAGAATAGCAAGACGTTTTACATCATCAACGTCAACCTACATAAACAATTAACACAGATTTTATTAGTCTCAATTTCTTCAAGAAATCCTAATTAATTAATTGCACAAGATTTTTTAAAAAAAAATAAAGAAACAATGACAATGCAACTGTTTAAAAAATTCGACCACAATCTAAATAGCATTGAATTCCCGGTTTAATCTAACTTAGCACACATAGATAAGGCTCCATGGTCAACTTTATTTTTTGAAAGATATCATGAAATAATGGCAACAGCATTCGTACAAGACGAATTCCCGCGCTTTTCTCATGACCTTGATGAGGGAAAATGGCCGCTACACACGAAGAAGCTCATCAGTTCGAAAATTATCACTTTAAATGCAAATACCTCACCTCTGTCAACAAACTAAACAAAAGAATCCGTTACGAGCGTTTGTGGTTCCACTTCGATTAACACGGTGATAACGACAGAATCACTCGAGAAAGCTTGGCCCGTCTCCGTAAAGAGAAAAGTAAGATTTCATTAGCAGCTATCAGAAAGTGGCAACTTTATTGTTCCGAAGACCATTTAGCAAATTGCGAGAATCCTATAAAAAGTATTCGAGATAATGCGGAAGAGAAGCAATTCAGATGAGACCGATACTAAATTTTCTATGACGATGTAATTCATGAGTCTCTGTTACTGGTAGGTATGCATAATGATAAGAAATGTGCATTGATGGAACAGCACTTCCCTGAGAATTAGCTGCAGCGCATTGTTTGGAAAGTGTGCCAAATAATGGAAGAATAATTATTCAATATTTTGGGAATGTGATAAAGATCAAACACATTATTAGTTTAGTTAATGGTAGCATAGAAAGTTATACACTTCTTTTTTTCTCAACTTTCCTCCCATTTTGTTTTCTTGAAGCTGGCATTCAAGAAGCGAATGAATTGCAAATAAAATAGTTTAAAAGCTATTACAAAGAGATTATGACTCGCAACTTGATAAACTGTATCAAGATAGTTTCAAAACAACGTAACATTGTAAAAAGGTTTTTTTTTATTATTTGGTTAGTTTAGTGATTGCATAATGGATAAAAACGAATAAGTATACTCAATTTTGAAATATATATTAGTTTTTATTTTTATTTCGGGAATTCTTGAAGTAAGTTATGTAATCCACAAATCCCACCTGAACATATTTTTTTCGCTGACCCTTCAACGGTAACCATTCGATATTCTTATTCTTCTTGATATTTAATTTCTGGATCAATATTATCAAAGGTATCCCGTTACGCAAAACGTTATAATAAATATTGGTAAATATGTATCAATGTTTTTTTTCTTCAATAAATGGTCTTACGCATGTATAGAATAAATAACTTCAAATGAATAAAAATGGTAGCAAAAGAAATGAAACAGTTTGAAAATAGATCTTAGTTTGCGACAAGTCATTTCTTGAGCGCCTTTGTTAATTTGAAATCAGAACCACGAAGTCGGACAACAGGCTGGAATAATTTTACTCTAAAGCTTGCTTCATTGTTTCTACTCAATTGCAGAAAGAAAATTATTGACTTTTCCAGGTATATCAAGGAAAATCCTGATCATATTTTATCTATACCATGGAATTTTTACCAGAAAAGTTTGGTTTTTTAATTTGTAATGCCAAACATTGGATTTTGAGTAAAAAAAATATTGAATGAGGATGGAAGATTCACTAAAATATGAAATTTTTACAGCAAATAATTATAATAGATGCAAGAATTATTTAACTCGAATCTTAATAACTGATTACTGTTACTGACAATTCAGAGACTGGTAATTTTCTAGGTATCATGTAGGAATTTTCCAGGTTTTTGTAAAACATTGAAACTTTTCCTGTCTATTCCCTGCTTTTCAGAGTCAAAATAAAATTCCCTGACAGTTCCAGGTTTTCTCTGTTCTGCATGAGTCCTGTTTACTTTAACCTTGTGTTAGTTTCTCTATCTTGACTTCAAATATAATAGTTGTTTTTTCAAAATAAATTTAAATTCTTTAACAGGGTGCATAGCCAAATTTTTTAACAAAAAATAAGCACTTTTCAAGCACTCAAAAATATTTTTAAGCACTTTAAAAAAATATCATAATCAAGCAAGGTTGGCAAATTTTTGAAAATTGACAGTTTTATCCGGTTTTAACCGTCATGTCAAAAAAACTTTTAGCATAGTTTTTAACAATTGACGAAAATCATGAAATTTTGAATCATGCAAAACGAATGACGTTTTCGTACGCTACGGACCGACGGTACGCCGAAATAGACAGGGGATGAATTAATTGTGAAAACGTTGAATAAAACAATGTGAACAGTGTCTTTTTGCATAATTCGTGGCGAAAATCAACAAGGTAAAGGAAAAATCTCATTTTGGAAAAGGGTAAATTAAGTAGTTTTTAAAAACACCCAATGAAAGAAAGCACCTTTTAAGACTTTTAAAAAACGAAGATCGAAAATAAGCACCCCTTTAAGTACTTTTTAAAAACGCTACACACCCAGTTTAACCATAGTCCACAATTCCAAATCGTTCGTGGACTCCTGATACTGACAAAGATAAACCCGCTGGTCGGCGAACCACAGTTTAGGTACCTCAAATCTCTAAGTTTATCCATACTTAAAATAGTCAATAAAAACAACATGCGAATTCAAAAAACAAATAAATTATAAAACAACCAATAAAGTGAAGGCATTAAAAGAGAGTGAATCTGAAAGTATAACAGAGAGTTTAAAAATAATAAACAGAAAGGTATAGGAGACAGCGGCTTCCACCACCTAAACAAAATCCATTATAAACAAAAACAATTAAATGGCAAACTTCATGACATAAATATACCTCCAACCTCCGAGTCTTTTGTGGACTAGGTATAGATTCGATTTTCCAAATAGGTCTTCTTCGACGAGTCCGCACGAACATCGAAATTACATTGACTTTCTAAATGAGTTTAATTCCATTTTCACCTACTTTCCAGGTTTTTGCGAATGAAAACATAATGAGTACCTGTACAGGCCATTCAGGAGTTTTTCGAAATTGAACCCACCGACAGCAGACTACACACGCATCTGAGTTGAGCACGCAAGGACCCAGAAATAAAATCGTTGGTAGTTTTTGTCAGCTTTTGTGCGTCGAAGGCTGAAAAATCTTAAAGCGGCATCTAAACCAGGGGCTGACGGGAAACTAGAGGCAGGGGCAAGCAGAAAGTGAACGCCCTCCTCAATGTGTCGTTTATATTTCTATGATCTAGATTAAGAAGAAATTTATGTCAGGAGAAAATTACTTTTCCAATACTAACTTCTAATTTTTTAAGAAAAAAAAGGAAGACTGAGATTAATTTTTTTTTCTTCTTTAATGTAGAGAAATATTTTTAAAAAAATTGTTTAGAGATTAAGTTAAAGTTTAAATTCAACAACACAAACAAATAAAATTTTCATTTGTTAACCTGTTTAAGGTAAGTAAGGTTGCTGTTAATGTCTGTCTGACAAGACTGTCGAAATTCCTCTAATTACACTTTACTTTTTGTCAATTTTTTTAACTACCCACTAGAAATAAATCACATTTTTTTTCTCCTTTTTTCTTTTGAACATATGAGGTATTAGTACATTTTTATGCCAAAATATTCCACTCTTTGCAATGGTATAAACATAAATGGTATGAGTCGTATAAATTTATTTATATAGCTTTTTCTGTTTACAAAAAATTTTTAAGAATAAATAATTGTTGAATTTTAGGAAACTATCAAGAACTAATTATTGCATTGTTATTATTCTTTGTATTATTATCTAACAGGCAGTTCTAATCATTTGCATTACCCAATTTAATTAGGATTACATCAAACCAGGACAGTTGATATAATCCTCTGGAAATGCGCGAAGTGAAATAATTAGAATGTTCTTGGGAATATATCTGAAGCCTTGCTAACACTGAAAAAAAAACCAGTAATAACAAAGTGTTGACTAAATTAAAAAACACCTAAATTAAGAAAGTTGTCAAAAGTACTTCGATAGAAAACGTTTTTGACCATATCAAACAGGCCTCCAGAACAAAAAATTATTTGCATTAACACACCACATTAACTCTCTTCAGTATTTTTGGGCAAGATTTCAGAAAAGTTCCCAAAAAAAAAATTTTTAAATTATAATAATTATTATTCAGAATTTTTTTAGAGGGTTATACCCGCATAGAGAATTATGTCATTAATTAGTATTACTAGAAATCACAATACGAATCGAATCAGCATTACAAAATTAATCACTTGTTCAAATTCATGCTGCGAAAGTTAGTTATTAATTATTATTATTTATTGATTGGCAGGGATATCGACAAATCACGGAAGTCATTGTGACTTATTAAAAATTATTCGCGAATTAGGGAAATTTTACTTGACAATTCACAAGTTTAGACAATTAGATTAGACCAGGGGTGGCGAACCTTTATACACCAACGTGCCAATTTTCCTAAAAAATTGTTTAATGAGGTCATAGACGTGCCGTCAAATAATTTTGACTTCGTGATTATTGTTAAAATAATAATACTAAATACTATCAACTCAAAACTCTTTATTTACATTGAAAAAAAAAACATTTTGCCATGTCTTAAAACAACTTAAAGTAACTATCAGTGTGACTTCTGTTGTTGCAGATTAGATGACAAATAACAAGATTAGATGACAACTCATATTAAGTTGTAAGATGTTAGTTTAAGTAGGACTGTTTTTTTTTTGTTTGTTAATTATTTATTGTTTGCTTGTTTTTTATGGTTATTAATTGTTTTTTAGCATTACATTAATTGTTAATTCTTTTATTAATAATTGTTTATTATTTTGTTTGTTTTTGAGAATTTTAAATTAATTGTTACACATGCTTCATAGAGTAATAATAATATTTGCGTAATAACAATTCATATTGTAATAATAATTGTGATCGGTGGCGTACCCAAAATATTGTGTCTCGTGCCATAAATGGCACGCGTGCCATTGGTTCGCCCTCCCTGGATTAGACTGTCTGCCATGCTGCTACTACGGCAATTTACAATTCTCTTAATGCAAATGTAAAAAGAAATTATTTTTGTAAAGCAATAAAATGTATTTAAAAAAAACAATTAGAAAAGTCCTGAAAACAATCGGAAAATTACAAAAATCTACGTTTGGCAAAGAATCAGCCGATGAAGAAAACTGTTTCAAAGATGAAGGTTCTAGCAAATTTAAAATTGTCAAAAACATTCTTCATTCCATGGCGGAAAATGAAAGACAAAACATTTTAATATTTACTTAAGAAAAATAAAATATAACGATTTGGTGAAATTGAAATTCATATAGGTGAAATATGAATCTCCCCTCTAAAAATATAACCACAGTGCTCTTGTGACTAGAAATACAACGCTTAATCGCTACAAAATAGAGTCATGATTTCGTATTAGAAAAGCGAAGCAAAGAGCGGGACAAAGCGAAACACACTTATGCAAAAAAGAAATAAAATCCGCACAACTCCAACAGGGTTGGGCGGAAAATCTTTTAATGCAGAGTCATCAAACAGATAGGTGCTATCTAAAAGCATCAAAACAAACAATAAATAATAAACCACACAAAAAAAATATTTTCCCTTTCTCTATGTCTCAGCAAAGAAAGGAAACTCGAACAACAAAAGCGAATACTTTAAAAATGAAAATAACACCAAGAAATGGAATCAACCATAAAGCAACAGTGGCTGCGGAAAGCTTATGCAAATAATTACGTTATCAATAGAGAAGTAAATTAAGTTTCTGAACTAATAATAATAAAAAAACTCAGTAATACTAAGCCTTACTCCATTCAAATTTAAGAAGAAACTCTTCTCAATGAATGAAACTTGGTTTGAATATCGAGAATAATGGAAATAGGGCGGAGACGAAATTCAGCGGGCTGAATTCCAGGACTCAAATCTTTGTAACTTTGCGGGGTGAAACCTATTTTGATTTTGAAAAATAAAAGAATGAGCAGTAGTTTTGTTCGCTGTTTTGTTTGGAAACCTAACCTCAATTTTAAAGAATTTTTGTCTCCCGAAGTATGTAACTAATAAGTTAAACAATCCGTATAAAAACCTCTGAATACACAGCAATTATTGTTTACTAATTGGAATTAATTGAAAGAGTCGAGCCTATTAAAAAATATATATATACTAGCATTGAAAGTAAAAAATAAAAACACTAAGGAATCGAGTAGGGTAGGTAAATATAGGAAACTATATACTACAAAATTTATTAAATTTTCAGAAAATCTAATTTTACATGACTTGCCCATCTGGCCACGGTAAATAACTACAGACTAAATTTGCAAATATGAAACGGATTTTGCTATATCTCTGACAAAAGTGGTGAATTATATATGCCTACGAATTGTTTAAAAATAGTGGTGGATAAAAATCTACTAAATTGAATTGATTAAACCAAGAATCACAATCACAATAATTAAATAAATTTTGAATAAATTTTCTGCAATTCCATAAAAGAGTGTAAATTTTATAATTCTATATCATGTTATACGCTGTCAGCCAGCTGTTTTTCGTGGCCTATGTGAAAAGTCAGTGTCAGCAAGCGGTGGCAGACGCGGCCTAAATGTAATTTCAGTGTCAGCCACCAGTGGTTGAAGCGAACTAAATGTAATTTCAGTGTCAGCCACCGGTGGTCGACGCGGCCTAAATGTAATTTCAGTGTCAGCCACCAGTGGTTGAAGCGGACTAAATGTAATTTCAGTGTCAGCCACCGGTGGCTGGCGCGGTGCTCAAAGTGTTAAAAATATTTTAATATATATCATTTTGTGTAAATATTAATGTTAACATAAGTCACAAATTGCAGTTGGAAAAAAATTTGCAGCATTTTTGTTTTTTATAATTCACTAAATACTTAAAAGTACTTATTAAATTCTTAAAAACTGGTTTTAAAAAGCCCTAAAAGAAACATGTCACCACTTAACATTTATTTGAGAGTGCAAAACAAGCATGTTTATAAAAAGATGCCAATAATTGCAATATGCAATCGTATCAAAAAACTCTTAGATTTTGTCAAATGAGCAGCATTGAATCTTCTTGTATTAATGTTAAAATGGTCTATACAAAATGGTCTATACTATTTTTTTTTTAAATTACGAAGAAAAAAGGAAAAGAGAGAGAGAGAAGAAAATAAAAATGGTAGAACACAACTACTGAACCGCATTAATGAATATAGATGGAAATGAAGATAACTATATAATTAATAAATTTTGGTACGAATAGCTTGTTTTTTCTTTCTAAATAAAAATTAAATCACTACTTTACCAGTCTTTATTTCAAAGAAAAGGACATGGTTCCAATGACCTGTTTCATTAAATGACTTGGTGACTATAGGTCAAAGAAAGATATCTACTAAATTTTGTATAAATTTGGTACCACTGAGTACCTTTACCTTTAGGCATTAATTACCGTAACACATGCGTAATGATCAATCAGTATGGATTAAATAAATTATCCTTGCCTCAGAGAACATAATGATTATGAAATATTTAATAATAACAGTCTTATTTAATAAATCTAGTAAAAATAGCAAAAAATTATAGTCTAGTTGCAACGAGAAACCATGCTATATTTAATTTAACTATGTTTATGATTAAATCTGTTGTTAGGAATTATCCTTTTATTATTTATTAACTACTTTATTTATTTGCTTTTTCTTTCGATTTGTTCTAACGATTCATAAATTTATCCGATACAGGTCAGTTCCATTTATTTATTTTAATCAGGGAAAAAACATATTAAGACGAAAATAAAATCGAAAATTAAAATGACAAGTTGAATCAATTTCTAATACTAATGACATCAAGTTCATTTATCAATTTATAATCCGTGTAACTTCGCTCTAAATTTAAAACTGATGCAAAACTAACTAAACGTCAAATTGACTAAATTTAGTGCCTGCAGTTATCAGCATGCATACGAATTGCGTTGATCTAACAATTAAACATTATTATAACTATTTACAGATTATAACTGTCACGAATTTAACCAGGTAATTCGATCTACAGCAGGAAATAAACACGTTTTTTTTCTTCCTTCCTTTGATTAAGAAATTGATACGCATTCCATAAAAAAAAATATTAACTAGAAATAAATCATGAATAAATTAAACAACAGCAACATTTTGATTAATTAAAACACGTTCGCATGCGCTTCTTCATCACGTACAATATAAACCAACTCCCAGTGGACAGGATTCAGAATTTTAAGGTTATTAGATCAATTAGATATGGGATATTTCACGCATCTTATCCAATTTGCATTTAAATTTCTTCCAACTTAGTATCATTGAACTGATAAGGAACTGCACACCGTCTCCAAGTTTTTGGAACACCAAGAAGCGATGGTAAAAAATGGTAAATAAATGATTAAATGAGAAAGAAAAGTTATACATTAATCCGTGTCAATGCGATGCGTATTTTAGCCACGGGGAAGAGAACACCATATGAAGCTAATAATTGGCAATAATTAAAAACGAGCTCAAGTAACGGTCCTTAAAAGAACGCCTCTGCGTTCGCTTAGCTCAAAACGAACTTAACACAGTTATGGTTCGTTATGACAGAACAGTTTTTGATTTAATGACGTCTAACCCTAGAGCTGCTACATAATTTTTTCCCTAACAGGATAATTTTGGCAATGCGAAGTTATTGATCTACATAATAATGAGAGTTGTGATTCGAATCACGAGCTATATATCATAGAAAAGCCATTACATGAAAAAAATAAAAGTGCATGGGTTTCTTGTATGAAGATCGATCGTAATCGTTTGATCGTGGTTATGGTTGCCGCTATTTTTTAATAACTAACAGCACCGCGAAAATATTTTCCTAAACAATTATTCAAATTTAGTAGAAATGAGAGAGAAGTTGCTTTAAAATGATAATTAGTAGACTGAAATCCTACCAAAATTAGTACACTGAAACGACTTATTTCATTCGTATTCTAGACTTTAAAGTGACAAAAATATAAATTCCTTTCAGAAAACGATTGCATGAAGAATGCGTTTACAAAATCGTTTTCCGATTTTCAACTTGTAGAATAATTTTGCAATAAATAAAATTCCTTGATACGCCTTATTTTATAAAAATATAAAAATTTCAAAGTGAAAAATTTGTTTTTTCAAAATTGACTCCTTAAATGAAGCGTTTACATATCGTTTACTAATATTTACAACTTTGAAATAGAATAATTTTTGGCACAGAAATCGTCTTTATAGTCTTATTTTATTCAAAAAGAAAAATTAACTTTTAAAATGGTTTGATGGATTTGAAATGAGTGAATTGGTGAGTTTTCATAATCGTTCAAAAGAATTGATGGGTTTTCATAATCGTTTAATAGTTAGCGATTTTAAATTTTGTTGTATGAACAAAATATTTTATAGTAAAACACATGTTTGGGTCCCAAATTATTCGGTAGAAAAAATTCGTACAAAATTCTGAAAGCCAATAGTAACATGTTACTGACAGAAAATGTAAATTTAGAACTTTAATGCACTGCTTGGAAATTCAGGGATGAAAGTACCAGTTAGCAAAATAAGCTGAATTCTACAAACACGCAATCAAACATTATGAAATTAATAAATGTATTGAGCTTAAAAAGTTTTGAAAAAAAGCTGAATTCAGAGTAAAAGCTGAAATCTTTCATGCCTGGAAATTACAAGACAAATATGCGGGAACTTTTAACCAGCACAGCATTACAGCTACGTACAGCTGTGTCAAAATATATTTATTGTAGTACCAACTTAGAAAATAAATTATTTATCCTTCGTTTTTTTTTAAAAGAAAAACGCGAAGAAAAGAAAAGTAATTAACTTTCATTATTCAATTATCAAATTATTATTGAATAAAAATTGAGATACAAATAGCTTTTTGTTCTTGTTCAAGAAAATTTAGCTACATTTTATTATTTTTAATTCGTAACCTATTTTTTTAAGAATAATTCCGGTATAAAATTATCAATGTCTTTTATTTTATGTTACCTTTTTCTAACCTAACGGATTAAAAGCGTGTAAAGGAAAATAGGCTTATGGCAAATAAAAAAATAATTATGCAGATGCTTAGGCAAATGAACAGAAACTAATCTTTCCTTTCTAACAACATACCTTCTTAATTTTAATTATATGAAAACACAAGAGTCTATTTTAAAATGCAGCACTTTAGGAAAGCGTGTTTTGAAA
Source organism: Parasteatoda tepidariorum (assembly GCF_043381705.1). Taxonomy (NCBI): domain Eukaryota; kingdom Metazoa; phylum Arthropoda; class Arachnida; order Araneae; family Theridiidae; genus Parasteatoda; species Parasteatoda tepidariorum. Next base: position 73,630,707 of record NC_092212.1, read on the forward strand.
AAGAAAAAAAATTCTAAGCTTCTTTATAACTTTCATTTTCCTCAGTTTTACGAGGTAAAATTTTTTATTGAGATAATACGAATTATTTGCATAAGGAGAAATAAAATCTCACCTGGGGATATTTTTAGCAAAGAAATTGATTCTTACATTTATTAAGGTACAAGTAGGAGAGGTGACAGTGTTCTTAATATTTTAAATCAATTGTGTTTTTATAGCATCTGCAAGTTAAATTTTAAATCTGTTCTATTTTAAACATTGGTATTTCTAGTTTTATTTGAAACATAGTGCCGAACTTGCTGGCATAGAAGGGAAGGAAAAAAAAAAACGGATTGAGAATTTTTTCAGAAAAGGGGTCATTTAAATATTGTAAGACCACCTAAGAGAACTGGCGTTCCTATTGATTTCTCTCTAACGAAGGGGAAGGTACGACAGTCCTGAGGGTTGACCCTGAATTTCCGTTATTATCAAAGATATCTTTGAGACGACAAAAATAATTGGATAAAAAAATATATCAGTAGTTCATATCAAACTGCTGAGAAATTCGACAGTTCGTAATCATTAATTCTGAAACGAAAAGAAAGGAAGAAAAATATGTAACATTAAAATTTTTTTCTTTCAAATCGCAATTTAATGAATGAAATAAAAGTTTCAAACTCTTTCCGCTAAAAAGTTTTTTTCCCCTTTTTTTCAGCTTTTGTTTTATTATTATAAACTTACACGACTGAAAAAGCTATCTTTTTACGGTTCTTTTATTGATAATTCCAGATCAATTACACAAAAACGGTCAAAGACCTAACTTAGGTTTCGATTTTTTTTCCTAGCAATTATAAAAAGATTTTCACTAAAAAAGCAAAGCCAAGGCAAAAAAGAAAATACTTGCGCTCATTATTCTTTGAATAAAATGAAATTAAACTACTATTGAATATAATTTACACCATAAACTAAAATGCCTTGTATCATCTTAACGCAAAAAATTTAATTCATCCTCGCCTCAATAAATGAAGGGTTTAAAGTAGTTTAAATATTATGAAAGCACTTAGCGACGGGAAAAGGGTTTGTGACTTGCTTATTTTCAATACAATATATATACATAAATTTTCGATCTTGAAATTTTTATTTTTATTTTATGTAAAATTATTTTATTTTTTATTTTTTTCATTTACAATTTTTCTTTTAATTATTTCATTTATATATTTAAATATTAAAAAAAGTATTTGACACCCCCCCCCCCAAATATTGTAACTTAGCTCTACGCGCTTACGTAACACACTAAAATCCCTTTATTTGACTTTTTAATGCAAAAAAAAGGTAAAGAAAAAAAATTGGAAATAAGAGTTCGAATAATTCTAATTTGAAATAGGAGTTAACAGTTTGAGAAACGAAATTTGGGAAGTTACAAGTTTGGGAAACTAAAAAGTGGAAGAAAAAAAATTCTCAAAAAATCTCACATCTCAAGAAGACAAAAATTATGACAACAGAAGAAAACTCATAAGGTTCCTAAAGATTATTCCATTCAAAATTTTATGAAATGAATAAACATATAAATTTTATTTTCTGATATTTTACATCTTTGATTTCATTTTAAGCCTAAAATTAGATTACTACTATAAAAATCAAAGTAAAAACGGGGGGTTGAGAGGAATTTAGATTTTCTTACTTAAGCATGGGGGTGTGCGTGATTTGCTTACAAGGTTACCAACAGCGTTAAAAACTAAATTATGTGGTAGTTAAATGGACTTTTTGGAGCAAGAACCAGAAAGTCCAAATTTCCCAAAAAGTGATTTAATGAATTTTAGACTCTAGACCTTGGCGAACAAAGAACACGGTATTCTTTGGCCAAGGTCAATCCTTAGGTATTCTTTGGCCAATCCTTAGGTATTCTTTGGGCAAGCTCTAGACAATAGGAGCGTTTCAATAAAGGAAAGAATTGGGCAAAAATGAGGTACGGTGTAACCCCTTCAGTGAGGTAAATAATGTGGGAAAAATTTCGAAAACCCGTTCACTTTATTAATTTTCTCTCACCAACAATTTATGAATCTAGATTAATCTTGCAATTGCACAAAATGTCCGTTGAACGAATAAAACAACGCATTTCCTCAAAAACAATGTCATTTCTGAATATGTTAAAGAGTCTTGCAAGTAAGGAACACTTATAAAAATGAGGAAAGATTGTAAATAAAATAAATTTATGAAATTAAAATTTTTTTAAATAAAAAATACTATTTATAAACAACATATATTGATGAATAAAACCTACAACCAAAATTATAACTACTTCTATAATAGTTAAGTTGTTAATAGTATTTTTAAGTGTTTTTCACTGTGTCCGAGAATTCAGAAAACACATGCTTTTGGTAACTAAAAATTTTTTATTTTTGTCAACATTTTGGCACATTGATATAAATATGTATGTATTTATATCAATGTGTATATATTTATTCTAATGTGTGTATATTTATATTTGTATTAATAGTATATATTTTTTAATCGTGTTAAATTTAGGGAAATCATGATAAAAGCAGAAAGCAATATTTTGTTATTCTTCACACAAAAAATACTTATGTAAATACATAAAACAGAAATAAATCCCTCAAAGTTAAATATCCTTCTTATTTTTTTTAATCTGTAAGCTTAAACTAAAGAAGATACCGCCTTCATTCTATCTTTTTTTTTATCAAAATAGAAACAACCGCACCTGCTACTAAGAAAATCAAATCCATAATTTAGATTTTATTTACGCAATTATACATAGTAAAACAAATGAAAAAAAAAACTCTACAACATAACAAAAAAACAAAAAGGAATTTCCTTTGTTATTTATAAACAGTTTACAACATTACCAAGCACGTAAATAAACTTCAGAACAACATGCCCAACCATTCGATTTCCATAATCGCAAATGGAATCACTTAAAAGAACTGGGAAAAAACCAAAATAGAAGAGAGAAAAATGAATAAATTTCGGCGATCGAATTCTCATTTTTATCACTCATTAAAAACTACTATATAACCCTCCACCTTAAAAAATGAAAATAACAGACACGAATTGGTAGCCTTTTCTTTGCGTGCGACCTTTCCCAAAAACGATCCGTGCTCTCCATTTTCAAGGGATGCCGCCAACGTGGTTTTTCATCAAGAACTGGGTTAATTCCAGCAAGTCGCATCCTGGAGCTAAATAGTCTTAATGACGGAATCTGCCTAAATATCATTCCTTAATTCATCTATATTCACTAGATAATTATTTCCATCCACGGCGATAATAAGGTGCGTTGCTATTCTTGGTTTGTTGTTGTGTCAGGGAGCCTTTTAGCCATCGGGTTCGAAGATTGACGGGGAGCTGACACAAAGACAGATCTATAGTTCTGTAATCACTTTTGTCAACGTGTTTGTTTTTCGTGATGCCGTTTGAGTAATTAATAAAGTTCACGAAAAGCAATAAAACAGGTGGCTTTTTACTTGTTTTAAGGTGCAACAACACAATTAAATGAATGACAATGTTAAGAGATAATTTATACGATACAGATTACCTTAAATTTTAAGGAAGTGTGTTAAAAGACTGAAGTATTTTTGAAAGAAAATACACATGTTTTTAACAGCTATTATTAAACGATTGCACCTTATGTTGCTTTGCGTTCCGTATTCGTTATAGCAACCTTGCGTAAAAACGAACATTTCATGCAGCTTATTCTTACCGTTGTACTACAAAGGTGCTTAATCGAGCTGAAAAATAAGTACCACAATTAAAAAATCATAATGCATTTAGTCGAAAAGTGTTTCCCTAATACTTTTAACAAAACTGGTAGAGAATATTGAATCGACAAATAAGGGTTTTGGAGTAATATGCCGAAAGTGCTTTTCTTAAGTAGAAAAAAAATAACTTAGAGGTTTGAGAAGAAAAAATAACATAAAATGAAAAATATACAACAAAATAAAATTACATTAGAGGAATTGAAGTATAAAAAAGATCCAATACAGACGTACCAGGAAACAGATTCGTACACCGTTCGTGGAAATTTTTTTACTATTAACTAAAAAAAAATCGCCTCTTCAAAGAAACAAAGATACAAACTTAAGTTAGTATTTTTCTAATTCCCGAGAAGAAAAAAATTCTTCTATTACGCAAGTTAAAATTTTATTCATTAACGTAATTTAAAATCACATATCGCGATTTCTACTCACGTTATTTTAAGATTGCGCGTAGTGTTTCGTATTTTCACGATTTTATATCAAATATCGCCTTTTGTATTCACGGAATTTAAAAGCCACTATTATGATTCATGTTCAAGTGACTTAATTATGCATCGTAATTTGTATTTATGCTATTTTAAAATCAAACATCGAAATTCGCATTAACGCGATTTTAAAATCAAACATCGAGATTCGTATTCACTCGAATTTAAATTCAAATATCGAGATCTATATTAAAAATCATTCATTGAGATTTATATTCACGCATTTAAATAAGTAATGTACACGCATCGATATTTTTATTAAAACATTTGATAACATGCTGATTACTTCCTACATTTTTTTTCGTGCTCAAATTTCAGGTATCTTTTTAATCATTTAAAAAGTGTTTTGTCACACTAAATTTTTGTAAATTTATTTTCAGCTATTTTGGTTACTCAAAATTTCGGTTACTTACCCTGTGGTATGAATCAATATGAATCAAGATGTTTTGATACATGAATCATGATATTTTGATGTGGTACGAATCAAGTTCGATAAAAATTTAACATTTCAAACTAATTGCACCAAAATAAGAAAGCGATGGAAAGATTGAAACTAGAATTAATAAATGTGTGCAGAAAGTTTTTCATTCAAAAAAAAGTTTTTCAAGTCAGTTAGGAAAAAGTTTGAAATAGAATTTTTTTTTTTTTTTTTTTTTTTTTTTTTTTTTTNTGAGGCTGAGCATTTTCTCTTTTTTTTTTTTTTTTTTTTTAAGGAGCATCAAAACAAATTTCGTAACTTATTTATTTTCAAAAGCAAGTTTTAATTTATTATCGGTCGATTATTGAGCGCAAAAAATCCTTGTACTTCTCTTTGAAAGCCATAATTGATAAAAACATCTAAATTATAAAAATCGTCGAGCTTGGGAAAAAGTTCTAAGAGCGATTTTATTGAACTTAAATTTTCTGTTGTTAGTTTTTTTCCTAAATTTGCTGATTTTAGACATACACCAAAAGTAAGAAATTATATAAAACTAAATTACAATTCAGCAAAATTTTGAAGAAAAAAAGTGTTTGCAAAATAAAAGTTTTCTAGCGTTCCTCAAAAAAAAAAAATTTTTTTTTAAAAAAATAATTATAATACAATAATTTTTTTTGTATGTTTCTATATCTTAATATTTTATAATGATTGGAAAGATGTAAAGCGCTTCTTTAAGATCAATTGTAATTTTCCAATGAAAATTCTAAGAAATCTTTAATAAGGAAAAATTAAAAAATAAAAAAAGGGAAAAAAACATAACAGTGGCCTTTCCGTCTTCTGTTCCGATAGCTAAACTGGATTTATTGGTTATATCACCATAAATCAATACAGAACATGATTTACAAAACAGACCCTATTGATTTGTATAACCTACTTTTTTCTTTTCGAGATCGAGATAAAAGCCGCAATAAAACCATCAAAAATATTGCAAGGGACGATCTTGCAATCAATAATCATTCGCATAAAAAAGATTTTCATTTATGAAATGGTACAAACAAACCCATCAAAAATACTTTCGTATTGAATTTTTTATTCAACAATTCATTTTATTCAGCATTCAGAATGAGCACAGTTAATTAACACGAGTAGAGAAAATTAATATACTCATAACTTACATAGATCTGATACTTAAAAGACTTGAAACTATAATATATTATTTAAATAAGAACATTTAATTTAAACGCGGAAAACTTAAGTGAGACAAAACATGCTTCAACATTTTGCAGCATGTTTTCATTCTTTATCATCTGGTTTCAAAAAAGCCGTGTTTTTAAAAATAGATTTCTCAGGACCTATTCAACCGATTACTCTCAGATTTTGAAATATGCTATGACAAATTAAATTTTTTAACATGATGATGATGCAAAAAATAGTGTAACTTACAATTTAAAATTTTTCCCACTATCAATAAAATATTTAATATCTACCAAAAGTTTTTTTTCTTTTTTTTGCATAGAATTATCTCTATAACGAAATAAACGAATTCTATAAACGAATAATAACGAATAAAACGAACGAATAAATGAATAACGAACATAACGTTAACGATATGTTCGTTAAACGAGTTCTATAACGAATAATAATAACGAATAATATTATTATTCGTTATTATAATATCAGGGGTCTGTCCAGACATTTTGTGAAAGGTCCGTTTTTCGTGAAATTGTGAAAAAATTACTCACATTCTTTCATCCAGGGTCCGCTTTTATGAATTTGTGCAAAAGGGTCCGTTATTGCAAAAAAAAACTTTTTCAAGGAGTTTTTAAATTGTAAAGACATACAAGATTATGCTCAACACTGCAAAATTATAATTAAAAAAATTAAATTTTAAAAAATAAACAACAATTGCTGCTTCTAAATTAGAGATGCAACATACAAATATTTGGCATTTAGCCTATATTGCTGAACGCAGAATATTCATTTCGGACGAATAATGGAAGAAGCGTCTGCCGAAGACAGAACTTAATTCGTTTACATCCATCTTTCTTGTTATTAACAAAACAAAAATTATAATGAAGATTAACAAAATAATAATGAAGATAGACAAATTTGTAAAGAGTCCGATTAAAAGAAAAATCATTTTGTGAAGGGTCCGTTTTTAAGTTAAAATATTTTGTGAAGGGTCCGTTAACGGATCCAAATTTCTTCTAAACAGACCCCTGAATATTATTCGTTAATAACGAATAATATTATAATAAAAGAAGAAACGAAACGAATAACCGAATATACGAATGGATAAACGAATTCTAGAATCATGCTCAAAAAATGTTCAATTCGATAAATTTTCAAAATTACTGCGAAATACGAAAAAAAAAAAAAAAAAAAAAAAAAAAAAAAAAAAAAAAAAAAACATTAAGGCGTGCAGATTTCCGACCGCTCTTCTAACCAAACTATTGGGACCCTGTTTCTCAGATTGCAGCTACATTTTATATTTCCGGATAAAAATGTAGCATATTGAGGTAAAACGTACCACTAAAAACGTGTCCTAGAACATGTAAATCCGATCACTAGATCAGAAGTAATTAAGGGTAGTCCGTTTATTTATTTATTTTTATTTTTTGAGCACCGCACATCTTGCAATACCTTAAATGTAAAAATGCTTAATTCTAAAATTCAATATTGTATTGAACTATAAAAATTTTGCATGTCTATGTTTACAAAAACTTAAGATTTAAAAAAAAAATTTACTTTATTTTTAATTTCTTCACTTATGTGCGGTATAAATAATATGATGAAATCACAGCCGATTTCATTTCAGAAATAACCATTTGGATATACGTGATCAATTCACCATAAACAAAATGAATTCATAATCCAGATTTCGAACATCTGACAGTCCATCTTGAAACAAAGCGAATAAAGAAGTTCCATGGCACACGCACATCAGCATAAACGCGAATTCCTCCAAGCAGTTGTTAAAAACAAGCACGTACTACTAACGTTAAAAGAATTGGTAATACGTGCCACAGCCATTAAATTGACTATTAAAAACTGTTACCGCAGAAATTCAAAACCAATTAAAATAATAAAAAATAACAGACGCAGATTAGATTAGTTAATGACGACTGGAATTCAACATCCGCTTAAATTTATCGAGAATTTTTTACTTCAAGACAGTCTTGAGTAAATGTTGATAATGTTTGATATATGGCGGCTAATTGGAAGTTGAAGTTATTAGGTAAGCAAGCACGTCGATTAACTATAGAATTTAAACAAATGATGATTAATTATGAAATAAAACTTTTGGGAAGTTATTTGGACATTATTTATTTTTAAAAAAAAATATAGACCATGGCTGCATTGAAACTAATGAACTGCCATAAAGAAGTGCAGCCCTCGAAACAAGTCAACAGACAAGTCTAAGAATCGTTTACAAGAGCATGATTCAAACATGCCTTAAGAATCGTTTACAAGAGAATGATTCAAACATGCCTTAAGAATCGTTTACAAGAGCATGATTCAAACATGCCTAAAGACTTAGTCCAAGAGTGTAAGTTATCGAGTATAGGATAATATTATAATTTTATCTGTATGATCCAGTACTAGATAGTACTGATATTGGTTATATATTGGTTATATATTAGTATTGGGTCCTAACCAGTTAAGAAGTCCGCTTTATATGCCACCAATGATACAATAGCGTCCAGAAAGAGAGGTCAAGGGGCAGCAGACCCAAGAATCCAGTCAAAGAGGGAATTCAATAGTCATCAAATTAAAACTCGAAAATTATTAAAATTTTACTATTACAAAACAATTGTGATTTTTACTTATTTTCTGAACGCAGCAACGATGCAAATAAAAATAATTTCAAATACAAGTCAACTGAATTGAAATATAAATTGACCATTTTATGATTCATAATCAATTATAAAATAATTATTCAACAATGAATGAAATCAGTCAATTCTTTAGATATTTTCTTCTTTCTTTTATTTCCAATAATTACGAAGAGGAAACACTTGTAACTAATAACGGAGGTGGGAAGAGATATTAATAAGTTGCCTTACATAGTACTCGAAACTCTAAAGCTATAGTTTATGCGCATCTAATCAAGGGCTTTGACACGGGTATCCGTATTTCTAGGCACTTTACTACTAAGAAAGTCATTCAAGATTTAAGTAAATTACATATGTTTCCCGATTTTTCAACAAAAACATGAAACGAGGCCATTTAACTGTCAAAAAAAATTAAGAGCATAACATAAACGATTGTTTAGGATGAGCATAAAAAAACTTAAATGCATTTATAATGACATTCGTAGTCTGTAATTTGAATAAAATTTGCAGTAATGATATCCAATTCTTTAGAGATGATAATACAATTTTATACATCTTTACTTACCTATTTATTTTTGATGATAAGGTTTAGATAGAAAAATATTCTATCTCGAAATCATGACAGAAAATTATTGGTTTCTTATTCAAAGGAAACTTCTCTGAAAACAAAAATTTGTTTTCGGGTGCAAGTAAGAAATTAGTCAATTAAAGACTAAAACAAAAGAAGTAATAATAATTATACAGGTTAACAATGAAAGCCCAGTACTGCCTAACCTGCACTAACTAATTATACATTAATTAAGAACTAATATCACACATAGTTTTTTTTTTTTTTAATATTCACCTAAGTAGTTCTTAAAAAAAGGGACAATAAAATCCTTAAAACCATTTTTTCAAATGTATTACAAGTATTTAAATAACCATCAATGTAATTAAACGAGCATTACGGACGGCACATTTCAAAACATGAAGACAATTTCTAACTGTTCTCTGTTTCTTACTGACTACTGTTTCATGTGTATTACAAAAAAAACTGTTTTTCTCCTACTGTTCTTTCTAAAACTGGCTGAAAAGCTGTTTTACAGAAAAACTGTTTTTCTCTTAAAGTTCATCCAATTATAAACGTAAATACAGATACTGTTCGAAAATGTAATTTCCCTCTAAGAAAATCAATCGAGAAAAGAAAATCAATCGAGAAAAGAAAATCGAAGTCCAACTGCATTTTTTTTATGAAATCAAACTTAGATATTAAGTTCAGGTAAAATATTTTACGATGAATATAATATGATTTTCTATTTAAATTTACAAATGGAATTTTAGGGCGTTAAAATTCTGAAGAGGAAGATCATGATTGTGGAAATAATTCTTACCATATAATGATTTCCCCGTGAATTTAATTTTAAAAAATTGCGACAAAAAATACATATTTTTGAATTGTAACACACAGAAATTGTTCTTACGATATAACTCTTATAACCCATTCGAAGTTATTAGTTTAAGTTAGAAGAATTATTAGTTAGAGAAGATGCTCTTGTGGAATAACACAGGAATAATAACTCAATGGAATAATAACACAGAGTAACACTAAAACAGTGTTGACACATAGGCATTGAAAGTAGTATCAAGTTCCACCGATTGATAAAAATACCAAAATGTTGTCTTTCTGTAACCAATACTAATTTCAGAATTCTCACGCTCGCAATGAAACGAAATCAGATTGTTGCAGGTCAGTTTTCAAAAAAAGGTGACAAGCTATGACTGGTACCTCGATGGCATACAAGGACAAATGAACACAATAAATTTATTTTTCTTTCATTCAAAGCACTCGAGCACAACGACTAAGATTCAAATCATCTGTATTTGACTCCTTTAATAAAAACAGTCCTCGTGGAATTCCGTCAAAAGACAGTTGGCATCTTTTTAAACGCATAAAGGTTTAGAGTCAAAGATTTTATACCTAACAATTGTTCATTTAAAGAAATTTGCGCGTCAAGATTCGGCAAACTTCACAAGCACATGTTCCCGTGAAGACAGTACAGCTAACAAACATACATTCTCATTTTTGTGCTGCTTATGTCTGTCAGACAGACATTTCGTTACTATTTCTTACATCAAAAAGATGTGATATACAGTAATAAATTAACCAGCACTAACCTTGTGAATACAAAACTCAGTCAGTTGAATCAAATCCAACAAAACAGATACTATTTAAAAAGCTTTTTAATAATTTAGATTAACTGGAGAAATAGTCATGCGCAAGAGGAAGGAATTAACTAAAAATTTAGATTAAAATAGGTTAAATAGCCTGGTTTTGAATATTTATCTCAGTCCTAATCACACACTGATGTTATTCGTGGTCAGTAAAATTTTGCAAGGAATGCAAACGGAAAAATTTTAAAAACTTCTATTTTCGAAAAACAAGAAATTTTTCACTTCATCTAAAAAAAAAATAAAAAAATAAAAAAAACATGAACAGTGCCACAGAAAAAAATTAACAAAATTGTAGCTTTTAGTTGCCTAAAGCATGAAAATAGTTGCAGAAAACTATGAAAATAGTCTCCTTAATAAGAAAATTTTTTTCAATAATATGACTAAAATTTTATTAAATGACTTAATTGTACCATGAACCATTTAGTCAAGTTGGTGGCCAATATGATGATTTTTATAAAAACGTTAGTGTTATATTAGTAAATTATTATATCAAAAAAATTAGTATATTTGCAGAAAATTAAATATTTATAATTTCTAGAATTCGTTCAGAAAAATAATTTTTCATTTAGAAAACATACTTTTTCTAAAAAATTTCCCCTTTTATCAATAATTGATTTCGAAAATATATATACAAAAAAAAACATCGCTAAGAATACAGAAAAGACTCCTAATAGTCTCCTTTTCCTGAAAATAGTTGCTTTTTTTTATAGCCTTTTCAGGCAAAAAAAAAAGTTGCCTAGTCGCCTCAGGTCGAAAATACTAGTTGCAAATAGTAGCATTTTAGTCGCCTGTGGCAATCCTGCATAAACCAACATTTCTAAATTAAATATTTACAACGAAAAAATTCATATTTTCAGAACAAATGTTATTCGAAAAAAAAAGAGCTTTTCAAAATTTTTACATTATGAATCATTTTGTGAATTTAATATTTTGAAAGAGAAACTAGAAATATTTGGATGCCACAGCGCAAATGGTTGTATCAGGAATATATCCATAAGTTAAAGAGAATCTATTGCACGCAAAATAAATAAATAGTCCTGTAATAATACCAACAAGTTAAATGGGTATATCCATTTACTGAATAATTTATACTAAAAGACAAAAAATATATAAAAAAAAAATAATTCATATCTTTTTTGGCAAATGCTTAGGAAAAATTTTTTTTCACAACACACCTAATCAATCGGCAAGTTCTTTAACCTGCTGACACGCTAACAAAGTAATCTTTAAAAATAAATTTCTACACAAAAATGAAGTTAAAGATAAAACCAAGCTCTGAAGTTCTACCACCATCAATCAATAGCATTTATGAACTGAAAACTAAGCAAAATTCCATTAAAAGCCGATTGAACTACAAACACTCAAAATCGATAAGTCTTTGACCTATAATCATGTACGATCTGCAAAAGTTACTATTTTCTACAAATCAATAAAGAAAAATCTATCCATTGTCATAACAAAGCGGCACTAAATTCAAAGTCTGTTAGATTCGAATAATGACCAAGTTTCTATGCCCTTGATATCCTATCCAATACTGCACTGGAAAGAGAGAGCACCCATACATAGACAGCTAACAGTGCCAGTTAATAACCATCAGCGAAAGATATAATTCCGTGATTAAAAGACGATACAAAAGGTGGCGCTGTCATTTACTAGTTGTCCGGACTATTTCGGAATGGAACTCAAGATTACTGTGTAGCAAACAATTGATGGGTAAACAATGGTTTGTGTAAAGTAGACTAATGGATATGTCGTTTTGTTTGAAGTACAGAAGAAATATATATATTCTTCCTTTAGAATAGTAAAAATAAGCGAGCCTTTTCATGATTGTTAGAGAGAGAAAGCTAGTAGAATCATTAACGGACTCAGTTTTAATGAAACAAAAGTCACTAACGAATCATATACTTTTTATGATTTAAAAAAAAAGTAATTCAGAAATTTATTTGCCTAAAAAGTAAGAGAACTTAAACGTATCAAAAGTATGACAACGAAAATAAAAATATTACTTAAAAAATTTTAATTCATGAAGATATGTTTCCTGAAGGTAGTATATAAAGGTAATAAATGATTTTTAATGAGCACACTTTTAGCAAATTATAAAATTTTCTGCGATAATTATATATGTTTGAAAAGCGCCTAACCCATTAATAGCAGAGTAGCTATTTTTCATTAACATTTTAAACGAGTGTATTGTTCGTATAGTGTTTTAACTAGATAATTTTAAAACACATGTTTTAAATTAAATCTTATCTTAATTAAAGAATTGTTTAATTCGACAACTACCACTAGATTCTACACTCATTTAGTTGTAGAGATATAATTTTAATTTTTTATACACTAGAAGATTTCAAATTACAATCTTCATTTGATCACTTAAGGGATATAAATCGAATTAATTAATTTTAAATACGTAACAAATGAAAAGTGTATGAATATTGTATAATAATTGATAATCTGAAATACAATTCTCTAACCTACTGTATATTTACAGAAAGTTAAGTATTTGGCAATGAATTGTATGTAATCTATATATATATATTTCTCTTACACGGAATCAAAAAAAAGCCTCATTACAACTCCGCGAATGGCAACGTTAGAAAATCGACCAATGATTGCTGCTAAAAGTGTCACATGCCAAATCTAGCTNTGGCGAGCGTCAGCGAGCAGGGGGCGGAGCCTCCTAGTTATAAATAAAACCCCAAGTCTCATTGGTTCCTCAATTCTATCAGAATGCCCAAACTAATGGGGACTCAGGATATAGCGAATTTTTTATTTTATTTCTTTCTTTCTTTCTTTTTAATAGAATTTTTTAAAAAAATTAATTAAATTTTTCCTATTTTCAGGGATTATTAATTATTCTATTTAAAAAATTACTCTTATTTTTTATTCTTTACCTAAATTAATTATATTCGATATGCGTATGCATTTACTGTTAATTCTTAGAGTAGTTGCGTACACTGCTAATTCTTAGAGCCTACAATTTAATTAATTACTCTAATTAACTAAATAATTATTAAGTGTTTATAACAACACCAAGATATTTATTAACCTTGACCGAGATGCATACTTACTATACCCTTAAATATCTTACAGCAATTAAAAACATTTTGGAAAATTTATTATCTAATAATAATTATTACTATGACCTGTTCTTGATACCATAAATTCGTAGGTACTTGACTCACCGCCTACTATGCAAGACAAATTGTTTTCAACGCCCAGTTGAAAAATAAAATTTCCAGCGCACATTTATTATATTAAAAAAAATTTAAAAAAATAAAACATTCGTGGTTTTTGAAAGGGTTCTTTTTTAGTCATACTGTTAATTTACTGAAAATTCTTACTGACCAATAATTTTACATTTGAACTTTAACGAGCAAATTTCTTTATGAGATTAGCAATTTCGTATAAAAGAAATAAAGTAACTTTAAACACTAAAAAAAAACTACTAAATAAAATAACTTTTAAACAGATTATTTTAAAATTTCCAAATTCTTTCAAATAATTGCAAAATTATTGTTAAATAATATTGTTTGTTATTTATTATTGAATAAAAAAAGTTATCAAAATAATTTGTTAAAAATTCGAAAATAATAGTTGGAATTTCGGAAAGGAAAAAAAAAGATAAAAATCTCAAACTTCTTAAAGTAAAACTTTTTTGTGTAGAACAGCAGACTAAGTATCATTTTCACTATAAAATTAGATAGTAGTTTTTTCCTTAATTAACTGCTGAATTAATAACTGATTTAGTAACATGTAATTTATGCACAGTTAAATGTGTATTTGATTTTCAATGCAAAATAAAATATAAGTTTTTAAATGTACTGGATGCTACAAAAAATTTTCTTCTGTATTTAAGGTTTTTTACACATCAAGAAAATCTCAAAGCCCACTGGGGGGGGGGGNGGGGGGGGGGGGGGTCAATAGCTCCCACGTTGGGAACTTATACTCTAATTAAAGAATAATTTATTCATTTCTTCCTACGCATATGATACCTTATCTAAACTAACCGAATTCAGCCCTCCTTTGTAATACGAAAGGATATACAAGCGAGTAACCGGATACAAAGTACGATATTCCGGAAACAAAAGCAACTTAACAAACGTATAATTGGGCATTAAATTTATACTGTTCCCAAATCAGTTTAACTAAACAGTATAAACCAATATTGTTCACTTCCGCAAAACTGTGGTCGTCGGTACCCTTTATTCCATGTCAGGTTCACGACATCTTTCCATTTTAAACTTGAGCACCCTTTAACCTGAATTTACATAATAGAGTTTTGGCGTGCACCAAGCCACAGTAACTAGACATTTTACAATAAAATATACCTGATTGGCGATAAATGGCGGCAATGAAAAAGCATCAAAGAGAATATTTAATTTGCGTAGGATATTATGACTAAGACAAACAGTGCGTGAAATTGACTAATGCAGCGACGCGCCGATGATTGATGCGTTGTGACATGAGGCCAAGTGGAAAATTTATGGCTTGTTTGTTTTATAGCATCAGATAAAACAATATTTATCAAAAACTGATAGTCTATCAAGGGGACAATCTGTGAGATGGGAGATCATTTGCAAATGAACTGCTCTGGAGAAAATTGCTCACCAAATGAGCTAGAAAAATTTAAGTTGCTTCAATCAATCTTATAGAGTACTCCCAGACCATTGTTTTCAAATCAAATTACTAAACATTATAAATCATCACTGTTATCCTTCGCTAAATTGTGGCCATAGGTTCCTTTTATTTTATATCAAGTTCGGGTATCACCTTTTTCTTTACATTTTAAAATTGAGCACCCTTGACTCCTATTTAGATAATAGAGCTTTCGAATACGCCAAGCAAAACGTGATATATTATACATTACTGAGATATTTTATACGTTACCAAACATCAAATAGATATTTTAGAATGAATTACACTTGACTGGCGATGAATGACAGCAATGAAAGAGTAGCAAAGAGAACCCTTAATTTACATAGGATATCATGACAAACAATGGGTAAAAAGGATTAATATACAGCTATACACGACGCGAAGATAACTCTAGAAATGCGATCTGAGGTCAAGTGGGATATATAGAGCTTGTTTGTTGTATAGCATCAGATCATCAAAAAACAGAAAGTCTATCAAATGATCGTGATGAGACTAACTGTGGAATGCAAGTTCATTTGCAAATGAACTGCTCTGAAGAAAACTGTGCACCAAATGACAGCTGTTTCAATCAATTTTAAAAAGTATCTGGACGTTACATAGTTCTCAAATCAAATTACTAAACATAGACATTATAAACCATTATTGCTCAGCCCGCTAAATTATGACCATCGGTCCTCTTAATTTTATACCAGGTTCACGTTATTTTTCCACTTTAAAATTGAGCCCTTAACTCTAATAGAGCTTTGGCATGCACCAAGCCACAATAAAAAGATATTTTAGAATAAATTATACTTGATTGGTGATGAATGACGGCAATGAAAAAAATAGCTAAGCGAATAACTAGTTTACATAGGATATTAAGACAAACAATGCGTAAAATTAACTAATATACAGTGACGGGAAGATGGTTGATGAGATGTGACACGAGTAGGAAATGTATAGCTTGTTTGCTGTATGGCATCAGATAATAAAATATTTATCATAAACTGATAGTCAATCAAATGATCTGGATGAGACAATTTGTGGGAAGCAAATTCATTTGCAAATCAACTGCTCTGAAGAACAATCAAGAATTGGAATAAAGGATCAATGATCTTTTTTATAGATTGGTTGATTGTGTAAGAGAGGGATGTTACATGAAAGTGAAAAATCTCCGTATTGTATAAAATTAGCAAAAGGTACGTGGAAAATGGTTACGATAATACTTGGCATGGAGATCTATAAGCACAAATTATTACTGAAACGAGAAAAAAGGAAACTTACACAGGGTGCCTAGCCTAATTATTCAACGAAAAATAAGCTCCTTATAAGCACTTTTCAAGCACTCAAAAAAAAATTTAAGCACTTTAAAAAAAATACCATTATTAGGTAGGGTTGTAAAGTTTTTGACAATTGACGGTTTTATCTTGGTTTGACCATCATGTCAAAACAAAAACAAAAAAATTTGACATTGTTTTTTACAATTGTCAAAAATCATGAAATCTTGAATCATGTAAAACAAATGGCGTTTTCATACGCTACGGGCTGACAATACGACGAAATAGATTGGGGTTGAATTAATTGTGAAAACGTTAAATAGAAAAATGTGGTTTTTTTAAAAATTTATTTATTTATTTATTTATTTATTTGTATAATTCATAGCGAAAATTAACAAGGTAAAGGAAAAATCTCATTTTGAAAAAAGGGAAAATTAAGCACTTTTTAAAGACACCCAATGAAAAAAGCACAGAGTGTGTAGCTATATCTTCCAACAAAAATAAGCACCTTTTAAGTACTTTTCAACTTGAAAATTTCAAGCACTCAAAAAATATTTTTAAGCACTATATACATTAACAAAATGCAAAATAATTTTCAAAGACTTTACATTATCATGATAAAATAACTAGTTTCTGACAAAGAACTCTTCTTTTTTTATTTTTTATTAATTAGTCATTATAAAATAATCAAGAGATTTTTCGATTCGATATCAGAGAGTGGAAATGAAGCCTGAAATTGAGAATGCAGCAGAGTTGCACATGAGAATGCAGCAGAGTTGCACATAAGAGTGCAATTATCTCACCAAACTCAGCTGAGCAGACGCACAAGCGGACTCGCAAGTATTTTATTAAACAGGCAAAACGATTGGAGCTTTCATACGCTATGGACCGAGAGTACACCAAAATAGATTGTGGTTGAATGAGTTGTGAAAACGTTGAATAGAACAATGAGAAAATCATGCTTTTGCATAAAACGTGGCGAAAATCGTCAAGGTAAAGAAGAAAAAAATCATTTCGGAAAAGGGAAAATTAAGCACTTTTTGTTGTTGTTGTTGTTAATTTACGTCGCACTAGAGCTGCACAATGGGCTATTGGCGAGGGTCTGGGAAACATCCCGGAGGATGATCCGAAGACATGCCATCACAATTTTGATCCTCTGCTGAGGGGATGGCACCCCCGCTTCGGTAGCCCGACGACCTGCGCGCGAAGTCGAGCACTTTACGGTAGCACAGTTTAACGAGGACCAATACCGCACACCCTCGGTCCCTACGCAGACTGATCCAAGTGGTCACCCACCCGCACACTGACCGTAGCCAGTGATGCTTGACTTCGGTGATCTGCTGGGAACCGTGTCTTAACGATCAGTCCACTGCGGGACTTAAGCACTTTTTAAAAACACCCAACGAAAAAAGCACCTTTAAGGGCTTTTAAAAAAACGAAAATCGAAAATGAGCACCTTTAAGCACTTTTTAAAAACGCTACGTACTCAGATACATAATGTATTTCATGACTTTCCTAACACATACTATATTTAAATAATAAAAAATTTAAAAAGTTAAGAGCTTAAAGATATAATAAATTACGGGCGTGAGAGAAATTAAAACAACTTTAAATTACAGCAAAACGTTATATTTTGCCACAAGCCAGTCTATCAATGAAGCTGAGTCGATAAAACTTAACTTTCTGCGACACCCCAAAGATAACAAGATCTCCACCATAAGTTCGTGACTCAACTACCAACTGACGAAAGCTGCCATCAACAATGAGCTTTTACAGAGTTTGAGAAGAGGCGATTTTTCAAGAAAGTCTCTCGAGTGATTTTCAATTATCTCGTCATAAAATGTAACGAACAATGATTCATTAGCCAACAAATAGCTTGTTTGTGGATTCGGAATTAAAATTCTGAAGACAACAGCTAAGCGTGACCTTCATAGGAAGCATTCAACTTTCATGATGAAATTGATCAATGAGAAATATACCACAAGACAAAAATCCTCATGATTATGGATTATGCGCATTAATATAATCATTACAAAGCATGTAAATGGCACAACATTTTGTTTAGGTGCTTGAAGGGCTATAGCATTTCTTTACTTTTTCGACTTCAGTCACATCCAAATCCAGTTCATAAACCGTTTTGTGAATTCTCAAGCATTTTAAATGACTTTAAATAACGGTGAGCCTGGCTTCATGACAACTTAACCGCATTCGTTACCTATTTTTTTTTTTTTTTTTGAAGAAAAAAAGTGCTAAAAATCAACATAATTTTTTGTATTAATAAATACATGGAACTAAAACAAACATAATACACAAGTTCTAAGTTGAAATTTTAATTTTTTTATGTGTAAAAATATTTAATATACCATCAGTTTACTATCCCGAGTTGTTGACGTATGCCTGTTTAGGCAGAGGGGGTGCGATTCTTGTTTTCCAGTGGCGCCATCTATGGCCAAGAATTCGACTTCTGCCACACCACACGTCACACCCGTTCTATCCCGAGTTATCTTGGGCAAATGAAAAAGGTTAAATATTTGTCTTTGTATATGTTTACATCTTCATAATCTGAAAAATCATCTGTATTACTTTCACACGCGAACGTCATTTTTTTTTAACTCTTTTTTTATGTAAATAAAGCAACCATCCTAAATCGCACAAAACACGTGTGAGGTCCCACAATCCAACAGCAAACTTGGCAAACTACCAATCACAACAGATTATTATTATTGATTTATTTTTTATTTATTTTATTTTTTTTTTTTTTTNTTTTTTTTTTTTTTTTTTTTTTTTTTTTTTTTTTTTTTTTTTTTTTTTTTTTTTTTTTTTGCCGGCCGAGTAAAAACGTGTTAGAACAAAACGAACTGCCTAATTCCGCTTCACCATAGATTCCTGAGGATAATAAATACTATTTGCAATATATACATACCCCAGTTAACTCGGGATAATCAAGGAAGCGGTTAATAAAGGTTTAAATCACCTTACAGAATTAGAAACACTGGAACATACTTCAAACAACAAGCTTATATGAGAGTAACTACACCATTTAAGAATGTCATATTTGCTTACTTATAAAGAGCGCAACTCAGCTAAAAAATAATAATAATTTTAATAATTTTTGTTGAAATAACACTAGGTGACATATACACATTTGAGTAACATGGAGAGGGAAACCACGAAAACCTCCTACGTTTAGCCTGAAGGGAAAGGGACTCTAATCCATGATTCGTCAATCACTGAAGATATTTTACGTCAGTACTGAGATCGGTGCGAGCCGGATGTGGATTCGTATCGACTAGCCATAGCTGGGATTCGAACCCAGTTCCTCATTGGAAGGGGAACGCTCTATCCCCTGAACCATCAAGGCTCGTTAGCCGCTATCTGGAATATGGTCTTGATAGTTTGGTCGAAAGAGCGATCGAAAGTTTGAACCCCAAATGATAATTTTACTTTTTACGTAGTTCGCCATACTTCAAAAACTTTCTACGCGAATCGGAAATAGTTGGGGAAATCGGTTGAGGAAATCGGAAATATACAGTTATAAAATTCGTTTATAGAAAGATGATTCCACGCAAAAAAATAATTGCATTAATTACTTTTTTTTTAATATTTTGTTTAAATATAGTCGAAAAAATTTTCAATTGTAAGGTAAACAATTTCTTACATGGTTTAAAAAAAAAAACGCAATTTTAAATAGCATAAAAAAAATTAGCACGCAGTTTGTCAAATAGTTTCTAAGTTAAGAAGTTTCAAAAGAGTTGCACATTTAAAATTTGATTTCACAACTTAAAATACAGTCTGTACTAATTAATTAGCATATTTGAGGTCAGGCACTCAAACCATTAAGATTAAATTCTAGCATGTGAAAATCCGATCATTAAATTAAAAGTTATTTAAGGAGTTCAGTTTTCTAGTCTGCGCCCTATACGTGTGCGTGAGTATGTGAGATATTGATGTCTACCTTTTTCCTTACAATGATTTTGCACAATTTTAACATTTCTTACAAAAAAATATTTTTGTTTAAATTTATTTCCTCAGTAACCTCGGTTCCGACTCAGTAAGTATGAGTCGGAATATCAAATGCAATTTTAAATAAAAAATAAATTTAAATCGAACAGTAATTAGAAAGATATAGGGGAGAGTCGGGTACCCCCGCCCACTGTCAATTTCATACGTATAGAATATTTTTTCAAGTCAATGGGCCATCGGACATTAATTGTTATATTAAAAAAAGATTATTTTCAAAGTTTCAAGTATTTATGCAACTGGTAACATGGTAAGCAATAGTTTTGAAAATATGCTGAATACAGAAGTCATGAAATTAAGAAAAATTGGTTGAATGTTTCGATTAAACTTCATTTTAATACTAAAAAAATAATTTTTTTTATACATACAGCATTAAAGTATGTAGTCTTAAGTTTAATTTGCACAAAGAAAGAAGTTTGTATGTTAAAAATTGTTCGAGTAATTACAAATTTACAAAAAAATTGGATTTCGGGTAGCCCCGCTCACATGAATGTCGGGTATCACCGCCCAATTTTATTTCGTCGATAAATGTACGGTTGCAAAGATTATTATTTTATTGCTTCAAATTTGAATGTTATATGCATTTTTAACAACAAATATTGTTGTTATTAAATGATTGTTATTAAATGATAGAATTCACTAAAAGTATATAAATATGTAATAAATAAGATAATTTTGTGATAAAAATGATAAATAAGGTTTATCTATTGTCAATACATTGGTCATTCTCATTTACACCTGAAAAAATAGCCAAAAAACACAATTTTTGTAACTGGGCGGGGCTACCCGACACATTTTGAAAAGAGCTGAAAAACATGTTTTTTTAAATTTCTATTTTTTTAAGTTTAACTATTCTTTTTTTGGTTTATTCTTTTTGCATTATTTAATTAGATGATAAAACAATAGAAACATACAAAAATGTTGATTATTACTCAGTATTATACAGAAATATAAGCAATACTCCTTAAGTGAGCGGGGCTACCCGACTCTCCCCTAATTTGAAATGAATATTTACTTAATAATATTTTAATACTATCCAATAATTCGGTAGAAATTTAGCATACGTTAGAATCGAACTCGTAAAAACGAGTCGGAACAATGCAATTATCGATTCCAAAGCTCTATTTCTGAATCTCTTTGAATCAGTGTTTTTGAGTAGCTCGACTTGAAAGCTGAACGAACAGAAAAAAACTCTTTAAATTATAATTTGAATGAATTTATATTCCTATTTCCCACGTTATGAGATATTATCACCTTTTAATTCCAAGTTGTTTAAAAAGTAAGTAAAACTTAGCCAAAAAGCACTTAGTGAAACTTAAACTAAACACTTGTTAAATTGTATTAATTTGTTAGCTAATCTAAGAGCAGTAGCCTAGGAGATATTTTGGACACATGCGTGCGGCGATTTAAATGACAGGGGGGGGGGGNGACAGGGGGGGGGGAGACACAAACGAAAAACAATCAAGGGTTCGGGTGGATGGGAAGCATGGGAAGCGATGTTCGAAACAAATAATTTTTTTAAGTTCCCATTGGTAGAACATTATCTAAAAGATTCCATAAGCCGTAAGAAATACTATTCAACAAGTAGTGGGGGGGAGGAAATCTTGATGTCAAAAAGATATTAAACAAGCCGATGTCACTTTAATCACTAAGCCCGGGGATCTTAAAACACCTTCGAATATCCAGCACAGCCACATAACTCTGTGCATCAACGAGCATGTTAAAATGGAAAGAGGGGGGAGTCCAAAGAAAAAAGAAAAACACAACGAAGCAATCAGAAGAGAGAAAAAAAAATCATAAATAAAAGCAACTCAATTTCGATTGTTCTTTGGTAGGGAAAGAACTTCGAGCACTTTGACCCACGGATGGGTTGGCGAACTTGGAGAGAAAAAGTTGGGCAGACAGGGTGTACCATAGAAAAACCTGCGACTATCCGCCCAAATTTTCATTTTAAGAACCATCCTTAGTACACAAACAGGAAGGGGAAAAAAATTAAATAACTAGCACTATATGCAAGAAAACGTAGCAGAAAAAAAACATCAAAATATTTATAACAAAGCCAACCATTTGAGGAACATTCTTTATTCGGGATAGTTTACTTTATTTCTTTAAAATGGCAATGAAAAAAGTACCGGGTTTCAACTAAACCGGTATTTCAGAGTTTAGCAAATGAAGGACAAGAGAAAAGAGAGTGAAGTTTTACGATTAAATTATACTCTTTTTATAAAAAGTCGAAATGGTTGAAAAACCTTAATGAATAAAGCCTTCATCGTAATAGAATAAGAGTTTTTAAGAGAAAAAAAAAAAGATTTTTTTTAAATCATTCATTATTTATAAAAGTAAATAAAGTACTAGAGTAACCAGTTAAGCAGCGAGTAGATGTTATTGTATTTTAATTTACAAGCGGCGTTGAACATCAGACCCAATTACGAGCTACGACTACCAATGTTCATCTCCGTAGCCTTGCAATCAAATATTGGGAAAAATTTGCCTTCGTGGAAAACTTTTTGATTGAGCTAATCCACATTTGAAGAAGGAGAGGACAACCACATACTACATGGAGAGGAAAACCACAGAAACTTCCCACGGTTAGCCTGGCGGCAAGAGGACTCAGAGGAAGGAACCCACGATAGGTCTACTACTGATAAGGCTATTTCAAATCAGCACTGTAGTCGGTACGGGCCGAGTGCGGAATTCGTATCGACCAGCCATCGCTTGAATCGAGCTCTGGTCACCTCATTGGGAGGTGAGCGATATATCCCCTGAGCCCACCACGGCTCATTAGTAAACGTTATTGTAAAATGGTAAATAAAAGAGACATTTTCGATAACAGAGGAATTGAGAGTCATTAGATAAAATCTGTAGGACATAATGCATGATATATGACACACGAATTACGTTACTAACGCAAATTTCACAGATTACGACAAAATTTGAAATTGTTTATCGAGTGTCCGAAAAATGGTCGAAGTTTTGAAAAAACAGCTGAAGAAATAAGGAAATCGATGAAAATGTACGATTGACTGTGTTTTACTTAAGAAACCGCAGATAGATTTTCAAAATTAGTAATACAGTTTATCAATTTATCACGCTGTTAACTGGAAGAAAAAAAAACAGTAAAGTAATTTTTAAAAGCATAGCTTCATAGATTTTTCTCAATTAGAAGAACAATATGTTGACGAACTTTGTAACTAGTTTTGAAAGCTTGATGAGAAATGATTTCCTAAGCAGACTGCAACAAACCGTTGTTTTCAATCGCCTTCCCTCTTTCTGTCATTAGTTTTTCAAATCATCGACCATTTCTGGGGTCGCAAGTAACTTGACATTTACTAACATACATGGACTGTGGATCCAAGACAATGAATCAATAAAGCCCACCGCTGGTGCTTTGGTTGCATGCTCTCATGCAGCATTTTCTTTCCCAGCACGTATAATATCACTCTAATAGTGAAATTTTGAAAATTTATAGAAAACGTTAACAGGAATATGATAGAACAAAAAAAGTTTTTCTTAATTCCATAAAATATAAAAAGATACTCAATGTAATAAATGATTACAAAAATAGGCACTGGAAAATATCTGGAGTTGACAATATTGCTTCCAAACCGATTCCATAACGATGCCAAGAGTTCTCACCATTGATGAATATTATTTTAGTTAAAATGGTATGACGACTTCGATGATGGCATAAATGTAATAACGATGGCGGATATGCTAATAACGAATCCCGAAATACAAAAGTAGTACGCGATTCATCTTTCGGTATAGTCGACAGATGTCGTTACCTTTACTGATAGAATGGCTACTAACATTGAAAGTACCTTTCTAAAATAAATATGATGGAAATCCTTCAATTGCAACAAATTCTTAGTTTATTCGGTTTCAGTTGAGTAGTAAACTGGTTAAGAATTATAAGTGTTTTTACTGTTGGTGGATTTCTCTGATAAATCCATTTTACGAACGCACTTTCTGAAACCACATACAAAAAAGGTGAAATGTTGATGATAACTTCAAAGAAAATGTTGAGTTAAAAAGAATGTCAACTCTAAAGTGTCTAGACGTGTTGTGCTGTCTAGACACACATCGGACCAAACATATACTAAACACCAACTGAAAAAGCACCTGTGATTTATACCCCCAAATTCTTTCCTAAGCCCCCGTTTGACTTACAATGCGACTTTAAAAAGCATACTGCTAAATGTCAAATAGGATCTTATGATACATTGCAAGTGCTACAAGAAATAATATTACCCAGTAAAAGAGTTATTATTCTGCTAATGATGATATATGTATCTTAAGATAAACTATCATCGGCATCAAATCGTTATCGCATAAGTTTATCTCTCCTACACAAGAACGGTATTAATATTCAAAGCATTGTGTTATAAGGAATGATAAAAAAAAAATTTTGACGCATCATATCACATAGCCGCGAAAAAGAAAAAACTTCAGCCATGCAAGAAAAACAATAGATTCCCCTTCCGGTCAGTTACCAATGGTTATTAGATACTAGCCAAAATTCAATTATATTGACCTTTCACACTGTGACCTTCTTGTCCAAATGGAAAATGCGACAGCCAATCTCGTACTGAAGAATAAGAAGTCTTCATAAATGTCATAGAATAATTGAGATGTTACAATGAGGGGGAAAAACTGAAATCAACCTCTTGTTAGATGATTAGATTCAATTAAAAAATTGAGCATTGTGTATTATGTAGAAAAATGAATAACTACAAAAAAACCGAAAATAAATTTGTATTCATGGCGAAATAAAATTGCCAACAGAAATATAATATATTTACAATCGGTTAAAAACTTTTAAAATTCTTATACAAATCATTATAGAGCAAGCTCCAATCTTTTATACCTTGCTCTATTAGTTAATACACATCATTAGAGCAAGGATGGCTAGTGGAAACAGGCGTCATTACGTTTAACAAAAATTGTTAAGGTCTAGCAAAAGTAAACATTAAACTTAAAATTGTTATGTATAAAACAATAATTCGACCAACTGTGTTGAATGCACCTTGGCGAATTTGAGTAACGCCATTCATGGCATTACAATTGCCCAATTAGTTTGTCGTTCGTTTTTTTAATTCTATCGAGAATCATACTATTATGGTTTACAGTAACCATTAATTTCGTTTGGATAATATAACGACTTCTATGGTGAAGTCCCCAGGTACATGGATACCATAATTGCTGATATATCCACTCGGGATAGGTTTCGATGCTAATTAAATAAATTTTTATTTGTTTATAGCTTTTCGTCGTAATTACCACTTTGATCATTGTTTGTATAGTCGCAAGAGACCTTGCATGTTTTAGAAGGCTCTAAGCCATTGACTTTTAACTAAAATGAATTCTGATCTTTCAATAACGTTAGAAAGGAAAATTTTATGGAAGATTTTCGGCGCAATTTGAGAGAGGATGGACATTGGAGAATCAGAACAAAGAGATGTGTAGATTCTAACATTGTAACAACATTAAGACTTCATTTTTCTTTTAAAAAAAAAATCAAAAGTGGTATGAACGCATCTTAAGAATGTACCTAGAAAGAAGTGTCAAAAGAGCGTATAAGAGGATAAACCCGGAGGGTCAAGATCTAGAAGGAGACCTAGGAACTAGGTGGAAGAAGCAAATTAGAGAGAAATTACCAACTTCAAGAAAAATGCAACCAATAAAAAAGAATGGTTCAATCTCTTAGGGTCCTACCTCCACTGATATTTAAGAAATTTAATAACTTAGAATAATAAATTACAGCTTTACAGTTAAATCAGATCTCTCCACGACTAACACCAGTTCTTTAAAAAATTTAAGGGCTATAGCACAAGAATGATGATGATGATACAAATCCTAGTTTCACACAAAAATAAATCTTAGACAAATCATACCTTAACAAACTGCATACAGTAAAAAATTAAGAAAAAATATTCCGATAATTATCTTCGCAAATTAACACCCATTTATGACGACATTTTGAAGGGAAAAAAAAGATGGAGATAGACTGGACTGGTCATACCATTCGTTTAAAATGGGACAGACCTGCTGATATCGCACTTACTTGAACATGCGATGGAAAACGTAAAAGAGGCAAGCAGAGACTTACTTGGCAAAGATACATGCATCAAGATCTCTGCAGAGCATAACTAAAAGGATGAGAGAAGGTAAGAGGACTGGCTCGGGACAAAGGTGCGTATTGAGACGTTAAGTATCAGATGGCTCGAATTGCATAAGTAGGTTGGTATATCTTTGCAAAGAACCAAGTATAAGCAGGTATTAAACTACAGGCGACATTTTATTGAATTTGTATGAATTAACTTAAAAACATTGACAGTAAGAAGTAAAAATTAGGTCTTGCCTTTATTTTTTATCCGCAATCTTTCCGAGTTAAACTATTTCTTTATAAATACACTTGTAACCTTTTTTTTTTCTTTTTTTTTCATAGCGAAAACATCCAAACCTTTAAAACCAACATCCACTGATATCTAAGAAATTTAAGGACTTGTCTAAATTAATTAAGGTTTTACAGTTAAATAAAATCTTCCCATGAGAAATATCACAATTCTTTCAAATATTCAAGTACTTTAAAAACTTTCTTCCACTAAGCTTTGCTGTTATAGGAGGTAATTTATTCACATTTAGCAGATTTACGAAGTTTACAACCTTATCTATAACAAAGCACAACCTATACTTAAGAGACTACGTTTTTAAATTTATATTTTTAAAAAGCTTAAAATTCGCCAGTTGATGTTGACATCACATAGACATTTCTAGATTAGAAAAGGCCATAGCATTCCTTCAAATCACGTGATATATAGTAATTGTTTTCGGCTCGCAACAGAAATAGATATTTCTTCTTCTGCATTACATTTCTGTAATGAATTAAACTGTTAGGATTTATATTTGTATTATTAAATTATAATTTGTGTTATAAAACAAAAAGTAAAATTGGAACATGGATAGGAGTTATCTGCACAACGAATAGACTAATATTTTATTCTATTTATAGGAAGAGTAGGATTTTGAAAAGCTCAAATTTCAACTCTTTCTAAAAACATTAATCCCCTTTGATTTTCGTTTATTGTTTAGATAACCTCTTCGATTCGAAAAGTCAATCACCGCAACAATTTCCGGCATATCTCAACATGGGGTTATCAGCCATCATTACTTGCTCCAACGCAACATTATCTATAAACATGAATATAATAGGAAAAAAAAAATCAATCAAGACCTTAAGTTTAGACTAGCATCAATGTTTTTGAAACAAGTTAAGTTTGTGAGAAATAGAAAGGAATGCAAAGTTCAAATAATAGATAGAAATAAAAGGATAAATTAGCAATTAGAAATTTCTTCCTTTCGCTGTTCAAACAACGAGCACAATTTAGTGATGGGAGAAAATGCGGAAAAAAGTTACGGTTGCCGCACAAATGAGGTTGTGTAAATAACTTTTGTTTCATAGATGTATCTATAGGTAATTAAAATAAAAGTAAAAAAAGAGGAAATGGAAAGTTGATGGAGAAGATGAGCAAAATTAATAATTTAATTTGATAAAATGTTACAGTTATTATGATGAAATCCCGATTAATTTTCAACAGACATAAAAATTATAAAAATTCAATTTTTATTTCCTTACCTAATTAAATCCTTAAAGACCACGGTCAACGAACATTACGAAGAAGCGTTTAGAAGTAAATTATAAATTAGATTTAAAATAAAACCACTTGTATACATTTTGAGCGTGATTTCAATTGTTAAGCATGTCAATGAAAAAAAAAAATTTTCTGTATACATAAGCAAAGTTTTCTTTTAAAAGAAATTCTGATGATTGCATGAAAATTACAAACAAATAACAAGAAATTGATTGACAAGATTGCATGAAAATAACAAAACAAATGAGAACAAGTAAAAAAAAAAAATAATAACAATAATAATAAATTAGAATAAAAAACAAAAAAGGAAATTAACTTAGAAAAAAAAATTGAGCACTTAGGGTAGGTTCCAAACATGATTGAAATGCATTAATTCTACAGCAAATTATCCGACACACAGTCAATGAAAATTTTGTAATTTAAAAATTTCAGGCTACTTTTTTCGAAATTTAATTTAATTTTTTTTCTTCGCATTTATCAGTCTATTTGAAGCATCAAATAATATTTTTCATGCATTACCCCATCTCATTATTTTCCTGGAGGAAAAAAAAAACATGAATATCAATAAATCAGACAGAATAATAAATAAAATTTAAAAAAAACTTCATTTTAAGACTCAATATAAATTAAGTAAAACGTCTTTGTTTATGCATGTACCTTATTCAAATCAGCAATTCTCAACCGAAACGCATCAAATTTGGTGTTAATACGTTCGAAAACACGGCTGATCTGTCTGTCTACGTAAAATAAAATTAAAGAATTTGATCGGAGGATCACCGATTCGCGTGTTACATCCCCATAAAAAGTTTTCCATATAATTTGATAAATATTTAATTATATGATTCGTTAGCTTATAATTAATCAAAAATTAGTTTAAATCAAAACACATTTATATGAATTATTTGTTTTTGTTGCTAGGTATAAATGAGTTACAATTTGTTAGATTACAAGTTAATCTGTAAAGAGAGAAAAAGAAAGTTGAGATCATTCGAAAATCTTTGAAACAAAACTTCGACAGTGAAGAAATTACAAACCTTAACTATAAATACGAAACAGCGGAAAGGGTTACAACAGGAAATTCAAAATCAAACAAGCAATTGCCGAATTCATTGTGACAGGTGATAATACGAACAATGTCGTGTCCGTTTTCACTTTCAGAGGCCGACTTAAGAGCTATAAATGGGTCAGTTAATTTCCTACAACAATTTAAGGGCCTAATTTGTCTCATTAGAATTGTAACGTAATGAAAATATAAATTAAGAAACCGGTCTACTAAATACTTATTGTTTCGTCAAAAATAAAGCATCCCTAATTTTCACACTATTTTGGTCTATTACTTTTTGTAGACACGAAGATAAAAAGATCTTAGGGATCGCCCATAAATGATGTCACATTATTTTTTTCTCAATATTTTTGCCCCTCCTCCCTGTCGCAAAGTGTCACACTTAACCATTTTGTCACGTGTCACGTAATGTTACATTAACATGTATACTTGCAGTTCAGGAAAAAGCTCTAAGTTATGGATCATATTTCTAATTTTATTTTTAAACTTTAACTCAGGGTGCGTAGTCAAATTTTCAACAAAAAATAAGCACCTTTTAAGCACTCAAAAAATATTTTTAAGCACTTTAAAAAAATATCATACAGTTTGCAGTTGGGCAGTTTTTGATAATTGACGGTTTTATCTTGTTTTAACCGTCATGTCAAAAAAAGAAAAATAACTTTTGGCATTGTTTTTGACAATTGTCAAATAGCATGAAATTTTGAATCATGTAAAACAAATGGTGTTTTCATACGCTACGGACTGACAAAACGCCGAAATAGATTGGGGTTGAACTAATTGTGAAAACGCTGAATAGAACAATGTGAGCTGAGTCTTTTTGCATAATTCGAAGCGAAAATCAGCATGATAAAGGTAAAAATCTCATTTTGAAAAAGGGAAAATTAAGCACTTTTTAAAAACACCCAAGGAAAAAAGCACCTTTAAGGGCTTTTAAAAAACGAAAATCGAAAATAAGCACCTTAAGCACTTTTTAAAAACACTACGCACCCTCTTAACTATTTGTTTTAATGACATTTGTAAGCATAGCAATATAATAATTATGTTTGTACTTATTTTAAGAAATATAGAGAAAAAATACAGAAATAAATATCAAAATATTCAATTAGCAGATTTTAAAAGTTTTTACTTTAACATCAAAATGAAATGTCACAATTCTTGTTACCCCCTAGTCAATTACTGGTACAATTTCATGTACCCCATCCTCCCCAAGCTAGCTAGTGATGCTTAATTACTTGTTGCAGGGATGCCAACTGCTCCGGACGGGCCAAAATAATTAAAAAAACGGTAAATAACAAAGTAAATTTTGCAAATATTTTAATACTTTTGCTTGCTTAATGAAAGCTATAGCACCACATTAAATACAACAAAGTGGTGAATTATATAAGTCTACGATTTATTTAGAAATAGTGGTGGATAAAAATCTACTAAATTGAATTTATTAAACCAAGAATCACAATTGATAAACTACCACTTTAAAATATATATTTNGGTCTATTACTTTTTGTAGATACGAAGATAAGAAGAAAATCTTAGGGATCATCCATAAATGATGTCACATTATTGTTTATTTATTCATTTTTTTCAGTATTTTTGCCTCTGATAATAGGTTTTACCAAGATACTGTGATAATAGGTTTTTTGCGGCTTCCGGATATGGAGAAAAATTACGTATTTTTTAATTAAAATTTAGAAAATCGTGGTATGGGTCACCCACATGGGCTCGACATCTTCTTTCACTCAATATTAGCTTAGCTCTAAATGGTCCCGTTTGCTCACAGGGCACTTCAAAGACACACATTTATTATTTATTCATATATGTGTATACTTTATAAATTAATGCAAAACTTTAATTTATAACTGATAAAAACAACAAAATCAACGAGAAAAAGTCATAAATTCAAATAATAGAATAGTTTAACTAATTTTTTAATAAATTTTAATGTAGCTAAAATAATACACTAACACTCCATAAAAACCATTTGATTTTGTCGCTTAACAAAGTAAAAAGAAGAGAAGAATAATGCACTTCCACAAAAGAAGATTTACAAAGACTGACCGAGAAAAGAGTTATTAACCTTACAAAACACGATGTCGTAAACGTAAAAGGAAAAAAGAATGAAAAATCAAGACAATTAATATAATTTAACGGACAAAAAAGAGCCTTTCTCATCTTCTCCGCGGCTACTTCAAGGACGAAAGTGAGACCGCAAGATATGAGCAACTTGAGTTGTGGACACACCTTTATTTGATAGGTCAGTGATATTTTTTTTTAAAGCCTAAACAAACGATTCCTAAAAACGACGTTAAATTCACTTAGATGAGTATCACTGAAAAGTCGTTTGAAATATATTTAAATATGTTGCCATTTTGTTTTTTTATAGAAGTGCAGAAATTATGGAACATTCAAGCGAACTTTTTTTAAATTTGTACATACAGTAAAGCGGAATAGTTACAAATTTCAAGCAATTCCTCACGCTTTTAAGGCATTAATTTATTTGTAAAATTGGCTAATAGTAAAAGATAATCAAACAATCAATCATAGGGCAGATTCCACCGTTTAGGAATATCGTATTTGCGAACTTTAAAAGCATATAACTCAACTAAAAATTGTGAAACAGTTCTACTATGTTTTGTTAAAATAGGTCTTGATGATTATATTTTCTCCAATTTTTAGTAAATTTCATTAGTTCAAAAAAATTTTAAAAATTTAAAATTTGGTGTAACGGATACATCACAATATGTTACGTCAGTAACAGCTAGTAATTAATTTTCAAAAAAAAAATAATAAATAAATAAATAAATTGAATACCTTTAAGTTTCTAGAAATTTGAATGAGTGTAAATGACACAAAGACTTATTTTTACAAAAACTACTAGAACGTCTCAAATGTTTTTATAAGCTTTTAAAGTCTACAAATACGACATTCTCATATTGTGGAATTATCCCAAGTTATCGTTAATTTTTAACTTGATTTTCAAAAAAATCGAATTATAGTCGAATCTAATTTTTCATTGAATTTTTATCGAATCTTAATTTTTATCGAATCAACATATCTAATAGAAAGAATTCTTTTTAACAATCACAAAAATAGAACCAGTAGTATGCCAAGGGGGGGGGGGAGTCCAGTCAAAGAGGACAACCATTTGATCCCTAAGGATTCTCAAAACTTTAAACTTAAACCTATTATTATTTTGATTATGAAATTCATATTTCAGCCGATAAATATTTGACTCAAGCTAAATATTTTATGAAAATTTAACTTCGATTTTCAAACAAACAATAATACGAAGCTTTAAGCTATTCATATTTAAATATTCTTTAGATTTAAGAAATATTTCAGAATACTTAGTTGGAAATGTATTTAATACCTACTTAAGTTTCGATATACAGTCAAACCCCGCTATAGTGAACACGGTTTATAGTGAACTCCCGGATATAGTGAACGAAATGTTCCGTCCCGTGCCTTGCTATACACGTATAATGCTATTTTTTGTGGATATAGTGAACCAAAAAAGTGAGGNTTTAACTTCGATTTTCAAACAAACAATAATACGAAGCTTTAAGCTATTCATATTTAAATATTCTTTAGATTTAAGAAAGATTTGAGAATACTTAGTTGGAAATGTATTTAATACCTACTTAAGTTTCGATATACATTTACAAAATGAATTAAAGAGAACTTTTTAATAGCTAAATATGTAGCTTTACAATGTTTAAATAAATGTATATATCTTTACAATATTAATAAAAAAAAATTTGACCCCTTTCAATGATTATCCTACTCTTTTAGGGGCATTCTAATCGAAGAATTAGCCTCTCGGCATTCATATAACTCTGCAAGCCACTGAATAGAACTTTTACAGGCAATTTTATTCATAGTTCAAACATTTCGTCAAAAATAACCGCTTGACAATTTCCGACTTTCAAAAATTAGATTTTTATTGCGCTAAGCATAACAATCAGGATCCAGCTTGAAAAAGTTTAGGTATATAGAACTGTAAAAGCTGACATCTTGGGTTATCAAAATAAATACTTCAGCAGTTTTGTTGCCGAATTTAGACAAAGGTTAAAGGTTATGACCGAGCTGTCAATGTTAACTAAACAACTATCCTTTGAAAAAGTTTTAAAGCTTAACCGCTTACTGAATAGAGCGTCAAAGATTTTATTTAAAAAAAATCGACAAAACTTAAAGGTGAATTATGTTTTAAAAAAATGAACCAAATAATCACAATTCTTCATTTAAATAATGTCTTAAAAGGTTTTTATAAAAAATAAAGGAATAAAAAAACGTTTAATGGACTTGGAAAAAAAAAGGAACTAACTTAATAACCAAAACGATTGTTATGATAACAAATTTAAAGTAAAAGCGCACATCACCTATCAAAATAAAGAGATAAAACTAAATATTAATATGCTGAGATCTATGCATGGTCGCGATGCAGATTCGAATCTCTAACTTGTTTTTAACATCCATTTACACCATAAAACGTCAACGAAATTCAAACCCACGAATAGTAATCATCTTCTTTTAAAATAAAAATTAATCATCGAATTTAAGAGTTACTAGATTATCATTCATTTTAAAACTATACATCAATCAAAATTCAGAGCGGTGCTTTCAAATAAAACCTTTTTCAGTTATGTTAAAAACACAATCTATCAAACAAATAAATAACCGCTTTCAAAGCTGATTGACAGTTTTCGAGCCATCAGCAATAACCGGATATCTTAAGTCCAAGAACATGACAAGGAGTTTGCAAGAAAGATTTAAAAAAATTTTGTATTAAAATTTTTGTTCGGTGTCTTCTTTTTTATTGATTTTGTTCTTATATTGAGTTCTAAGAATAACAAGTTCCGTCCAATTCAAATCGTAACAGCGATTGAAGCGTAAAATGAAGAGATTTAGATTCCACTTATTTCAAGAGCAATTTTGGCACACTAAAAATATTTTTTAAAGTGCTTAAATAAAACAGTTATAAATAAATTACACTGGGGAAAAAATTTTGTTGTTGCATTTATACAAATAACTGATTTTGAGCAGCGATGGCTCAGACCTTCCAATGAGGCGAATCGGGTTCGAAATCCGCATCCAGCTTGCGCCGACCACAATGATGACGTGAAATGTCCTCAGCGGTAGACAGATCATCGGCTAGAGTCCCCTTGCCGCCAGGCTAATCGTGGGAGGTTCTCGTGGTCTTCCTCTCCATGTAACGCAAATGCGAATTAGCTCCATCAAAAAGTCCTCGACGAAGACAAATTTCTCCCAAATACTCGATCCAGGAGTTCCTTTATCTTCTGAGTTGTGTTCAAAATTACAAGGCTACGGAGTTGAACATTGCAACCCACCTGAATAAACTAGTTGAAATTTTCGAACGATTTTTAGGGTTAGGGACTAAACCCAAGCACAACTCTCCTTTTGGCAGCACTTTTTGTGAAGGGAAGACCAAAAAGTTATAACAGTTTTAAATTTATTATCATCAAAAAAAAAATTCCAGTTACATCCCAAAAATAAAATGGATGGAAAATATCTACATGCCGCGCAATAAAAAAAAAATAAAAAAAACGGAGATTTCGAGAAAAATGGCTTGATGAAAACTGTTCTCTTCTATTGCTAATGCCATAAAAGCAAAAATAGAATTCAAAAAAGAACGAAACAAAATATAATTTTGAAAAAGAAAATATTTTGTAATCATACAAAACTGCCAAATATATAAAAACGTCGTTTTTGAATTCTTTTTTATCGCTTACGTTGATTTTTCCATTGCACGTCAGTATAGCACACAGTTTCGAAATCCAGCACCCATTCCCAACTTAATATCTTGCAGGTAGTGACAACTGAAATCATACGGTACAGAAATAAAGAACGGAAACGTCCCCTAATTGAGGGCGAACGAACTTCGAGAAGAAAGCGAATTGCTAATTCGTATTTAATTAGCGAGCACCAATCCATACATTTGCAGGATAAAGCCCCAATCCTCAATGCACGTCAATTATCTAGCCGACGTCCAGAGATGACAAAAAAGAAAAGGCCACACAAGTGAAGAACAAACAAAACCATAGAATGCTGTTCACAATAGATGCTTAACATTAATTAACAAGCACTACTCTTCGTAACCATGGTTGAATCGTTGATGAACTTTGGAGTCTTAACAACTGACTAATCAGTTGTAAAAGGTGTTCGACTGGTTTTAATCCTATTACATCTCCAACACGTTGACACCATGTGTAATTCGAGAGAGGTGAAACAACGGAAAGATTTAGACAAACAATCTATCGTTTTTATAAATAGAAATTATATTTGATTAATGTTTGAGTTGATCAACTGCAAAACTCGATAAATGCTATCCAGATTTTTTTCTCCCTTAAGATAAATTTACTCCTGTTATAATCAGTGTTATAATCCTGTTATAATTAGGCTTAACAAACAGGCAATTACTTAAGTTCTTTTTTTTTTATACACACACAGGAAGAAGAAAAAAATACTTCGGTTGCAACTGGACAACTCACCCAAACACTCAATTAGTCCAACATAATCATTCAGCGGTGAAGTAACAAACAATGAATGAGCGTAAAAATGGAATATTATTGAAATTTATTTAAACAAACGGGCGTAATTTTAAACAAATAAATAGCTCACATACTTATTATCAGTCTAACACATTCTTTCACCAACTAGAAAAATTCAAATTTAAATATTATTTATTGAACATAAATTCCTCTAATATTATTATTTATAAACAAAGAAGCATATATCGATTTTTCAGATCCTCATTTTTATAATTTTTTGAAGTTATACTTCTTATGCGACTTCCAACAAGGTTGCGTTAAACGTTTAACGATACATTTTTATTGGCCGGAAATCACGTGGTAGGATCCAGTTTTCCCTCATTCATTTCCATATTGTTTTGGTTCTCACTAGCATGAAAATAATAAAAGTATTGTTTTTCTATAAATATTTTTTTAGTTTGATTTGACACACATATAATTTAATAGGGTAGTATTTTTTATTTTCAAATTTAGTGGATAACAATTGTAAAAAATGAGTGAAAACAATCCCACGGACAATGCGACGGATTTAAGGTTATGTCAAGGTACGTCTCTTGTGAATATCAATTGATTGTTAGGTTTTCTCTT
>NC_092212.1:73668272-73711894 GCF_043381705.1 Parasteatoda tepidariorum
AATAATATTATAAATAATATATTAATAATATTATAAATAATATATTAATAATATTATAAATAATATATTAATAATAAAAATAACATTATAAATTATAAATAACATTACATATTTTATCTCATTCTTTAATCATAATAAATAAATAAT
This sequence comes from Parasteatoda tepidariorum, assembly GCF_043381705.1. Classification (NCBI taxonomy): domain Eukaryota; kingdom Metazoa; phylum Arthropoda; class Arachnida; order Araneae; family Theridiidae; genus Parasteatoda; species Parasteatoda tepidariorum. The sequence continues at coordinate 73,668,420 of NC_092212.1, forward strand.
AAAAAAACATCGTTTATAAAGGACCATATAAGCTGAATAATGTTTTAAAAGTTTTCAAAATCAAACCCTCTTTGTTTATTTAAAGATCAATTAAAACCTATTAACACTTTGGCTTCTAAACAAAGATAGATAGGGATGGATGAAACAAAAAATGAGTTTTTTCCAGACATTTCTGAAGCTAAGAAATGCGACGTATGGCGCCATCTATTTATTGACGCGCAAAATACTTAGTGAGAATATTCAAAGCGCATTTGGTTGTTTTTCGAATTGAAGGCAGTTTTAAAATTAAAATAGTTTTGAAAATAAATTGAAATTATAAAATTGATCATAGTTGGTCATACATGTGATATCACACAATTATGGTGTACAATAATTCTTGTACTATATACAAAAAAAAATTTAAAAAATAAAAAGAGAGAAAGGAACACCATGAATAACTCTTAATCTAATAATCGGATTTTTATGTACAAGGACTCAATTTTGATGATTCAAAGGAATTAATTGGTTCAAACGATATTTTAAAATACGAAATCAGACACAAAAACGTACTTTCTTTGAATAAACATACTTTTTTTTGTTGACGGATTTATATTTTTGATCCTCAAAATATAGAAGGTAACCACAATTTAGGAAATATGGTTTCAATAGTTAGAGCAGGAGAGAGGTCCAAAATGTGGTCCCTTAATGTTAATTTCTCTTTTTGCGTATTTCGTCATACCTCGAGAACTTTTTAAAGCGAATTGAAAAGTTTTTGCACACAATTATAAAGTTCGTTTATCCAAAGAAAATTCCATGTAAAAAAAAAAAACTTTTAGTAAATATTTATTGCCTTTTCTTTTATTTAATAATAATCGAAAAAATTTTAAAATATTTTTTTTTAATTTCCAGTGGCAGGGAAATTTTAAAATATAATGTATACAATTTCTTGATTATTTTAAAGAATCTAATTTTAAAGGCAAAATACAAAAATTTGAGAGCAAACGTTCGAATAATTTCTGAGCAATCAAATTTTAAAAATGTCGTATATTCTAAATTTGCTTTAACAAAAATTATCCATCGATTTCATTTGATTAAAATTTAATCAGGAAATTTTTAAAAAATCAAAGATATCTTAAAAATTTATCACGAAATGAATTTTTTTTAAATAATTAAGTGTTTCAAAATTACTTTATATTGTAGAAATTACTAAGATATAAAAAAAGAAATATGACTTCGTTTTGGGCAGCCCATTTTGAAGGATTGCTCTTTGTTAAAAATTTATATAAAATAAATAGTTTCACGAATTCTTTTAACATGATACATAATAACTCTAATCGTATAAATTTTTGGGGAGAAAAACATCTAAGCCAACAGATTATGAAATTACAAATATTATTTTGTCAGAAAATGCCTTAAATTTGATATCAGTCCACTTGTTACTAATTTCAAACATTTCTCCCTTGGAATAACAAATAGCAATTCTCAAACACGATAGTTTATTTCAATTTTTTATGATGTGACAGACCCAACTTTTGTATAACTGTATCATTAAATGTCAAATTATTTCTACGTAAAAAAAACTAAGCATTGCACACAAAATCAACACACAATTAAGTCAAATTAAACAACATGCAATCCTCTTCCCCCTCCTATACCCAAATTTCACTTGATTTTAACTCAATAATAAATTTTAGAAATATAGACTAAAATGTTCCATCCCGGTACCTTTGAATCTCTAAATTATCATCTTATAAAGTGATCGCTTAACTTACGAAGTTTCCGAGTCATTTTTAATTTCCGTTTTTAAATTTATAAAGTTCAACCAAAAGAACTAGCAACCTTTCTTAAAAAATCTTTCATTTGGTTTATTCAGGGCCTATACTAAAATTAGCAACTAAAAATATCATTCTTTAGCAGCCCCAAGCTCAAAAATAGTAAGCTAAATAGTATAATAGTAGCCTCTGATAATATAAGTGCCACATAAGATAAAAAATATTAAACAAAGTACAGATAACATAAAAAGTGTCACATATAGACCGCTCTTAACATGTTTTGTCAGGATCCATTTCATAAATGAAAGCAAAAAGATCTTTACATTGGTGGTCGCTAATTATTTCATCGAGGAAAAAAAAAGGCAAACAAAATCATACAAACCACACTAAAAAAAAGGCAAATGTAATAAACGACAAGATAGATTTGATTGCATGAGAAAGCAAACATAAACAGAGTTGAAAAATGATTAATGGAATCATCTTCAAGTTTCAACCTTCAATTCTCTATTGCAATCTCTACTCCTCTGGGGGAACTGAATTAGAGAATAATCGTTCTCAGTTTCAGACCAAATTTATGATCTGTGGATGAATGAATGGAGTATAATTGGGTTCTCCCTGTAAAACGGGCTGTGACGTGTGTGTGTCCAAAGTCATATTACTGGCCATAGTGGCACCACTGAAAAAACAAGAAAGGCACCCTCTGCCTTAAAAATTTGCTTGATTTCAAACAGGCTTACTGGTATTGGCAAATAGCATAAGTAACAACAACACCTCCAATTAAACCTGTTTTATTGGAGGTTATTACATTCGTGATTCCTGATATTTATTGCATCCGCGTTTCTCTATTGTAATTAGTCAGATTTCGATTTTGTTCATTCCTCGCTTAAATATTAATTTGCGACTCCCCCATGTTCATACTTCTCATTTTCATTTTTGAGAAGGATTTTAAAAATACATCTTACTTTGGGATTTTCGAAGCACTCTATGTAATACAGGATTCATTTTCTAAACAAAATGAGCGGCGCGCTACTTCGGATGATAAAATAATTAATTATCGTAAGGGAATAAAAACTTGTAAAACAAAATAAATATAACAAAGTATTAATGTCATTTTAAAATGACTATGTAGAATGCTGAAAGTACTAAAAGGACTTAATCCCTTCAATAGATTGAGTTTTTGAGAAAATGAATTTTTCAATTTGCATACCTGCCAACATTGGAGAAATAAAATAACAGAGATTTTACTAGCGACATTTTTCGGGCTACGAGTAAAGTTTCAATACATTATGCATACATTTAAGTCAAAAAGAGACATTCAAAATTGGAAATAATATAAGCACTTATATTTAGCGAAGTAAAAAATATGTTTATAAATCTTAATGTCAAGAAGATTTTTTTTAAACCATTATTTATAATTACTTAAACTACAAATACCCAACATACTGCAGCATCATCTGTTGAGGAATAAGAGAAGTATTTTTGGCGTTAGCGGATGTTTTATCGACAATTTTTTTTTCTTTTTTAATTTCTTCAACAAATACGTAGAAATTTGAGAATATGCAGGTAAACAGGAGATAGAAGCAAAATACAGAAGATTTTGTTAAAAAACAGGAGACTTGGCAGGTATGAATATGTGAAAAAAATATGATGCTAATTTATTATGACAATGCTAATTTATAAATACAATTGTATATATGCAATAAAATTTATGCAATTATTAAAAACTTTCAATATTTAGAATACTTGGTGTTGTTCAGACATTTGACTGTTGGAAAAAGAAATCCGAATTTTTTTTTCTCAATGTGTAGTTTTCTTCTCTTTATTTTAACTACGTAATTATTTTTCTTCTTGTACATAAAAGATATTTCTAAGACTGTCATTTTCATGCATAAAAGCTTTATGAATAAAATTTTACGAGTTTATGAAAAATATTTTTTATCTAATAAGATTAAAACAAAGATTAACGATGGCATTGAGTCTGTTGAAAAGAGATTACTGAAATAAGCAATTCGAGATTTCAATGTCATTATATCATATTAAAAATTAATTTGATCTAATTGTAGTCAAATAAAAAAGGGAGCAAATACATCTCATTGGTAAAATAATTCTTCGATTACAAATCAAAATTTTCCCCAAAATTGCTACTCCCTAAAACATAAGCTTAAAAAAATGAGGAAAAAAAAAACATTTTTTCCAGTGAAGACTCTTTTATATGTTTGTCATCTCAGAATTACTTTTAACAGTACCAATTATTAATGTTTGCCTCAGTAGTTCATTAATTCTAGCCAAAATTATTTTGGATTTATTTTCTCAAAGATCCAAAATTGCATTTGTCTTTTACAAATCTGAGTAAAAAAGTCGTTATTGCGTGTTAATGAGAAATTAGAGAGAAAAAAGGGTGCTGGTAAGGATAAAATAAATGCCTTGTTAACGAGATTTTGGGTAAGTAATGAAAATTCATTTTTAGAATAGGGAAACTCCAAGAAAATCCCGTTAGAACATAAATTATTGATTCGCAGAATTCCACAAATTAGCGGAATAAACACCTGTGTGGTTGTTCCCAAGTATTCTATTCACAAAGGTTTTATTTAATTCGTGCTTAATCCTTTCAGGGACAATAAGAAAAAGAACTGTAGAAAAGAAATAATATAAACCACTAAAATTTTTACAGTTCTTATCTCTTAAACATCACAGCTTCTAATCAACCACTTTTTACTTTGAAAAATTTTAAGATAAAGCATTCATCATGGATGTGCATAAGATGATCACAATTCCAGTAACAAAAGTTTCTGATTGAAAGTTTCAGACCCTCAAAAGATTAACCACTTTTCTTCATGCAATCAATATTTATCTACCAACTAAGAATAAATACTGAAAATAACAATTTGGATATTATGCAAAAATAACCTATGGCAACAGAAAAATAGTTCAAGTTTAAAACATTTTAGAAATTAATCATTGAACATCGTTTTGTATATTGACAAGAAGGGAGCCTTGTAGCAGTGGTTGAAACTAGCATGCTAGTTTCAAACAAGTTTGTTAACAAAGCTACTGAAGGTTTCAATTCTTTTNTTTTTTAAAAAAGCTTCTTAAGGTTTTAATTTTTTTTTTTTTTTTTTTTTTTTTTTTTGCAGAATTTGTAGTTGTAGTGATGCACTACTTTTTGTAAAAAAGTAAAATTGTGAGTAGTATGATACAAAAAAAACAACAAAAAAAAAACTAGTTTGACTTTAGTTCAATGATGATAATAATAAAAAAAACAAGGCTCAAATTCAACGAATTTGAAGAATTTGTTTGGTACCGATCGTACCGTACCGAATAAATGGTAATTTTTTTTGTGCTTTAGAAATAAATATTTATAGTCAAGAAAGGCAAGAAAAGGTGAAGGTTGAAAGAAAACACTTAAATTCTAATGAAAATATAAATGTAGGTAACATATTATTTATTTATTTAAATTGTTTGAATATGAATCTCAANACTTTAGTTCAATGATAATAATAATAAAAAAAACAAGGCTCAAATTCAACTAATTTGAAGAATTTGTTTGGTACCGATCATACCGAATAAATGGTAATTTTCTTTGTGCTTTAGAAAAAAATATTTATAGTCAAGAAAGGCAAGAAAAGGTGAAGGTTGAAAGAAAACATTTAAATTCTAATGAAAATATAGATGTAGGTAACATATTATTTATTTATTTAAATTGTTTGAATATGAATCTCAATGTGCAATTTTTAAACCATGCAAATATGAATCTCGATATTTGATTTTAAAATCTGCGTTAATACAAGTTTTGATGTTTGATTTTAAAAATCGCATGAATAAAAATCTCGATGCTTGATTTTAAAATCAGCATTAATACAAATGTTGATGTTTGATCTTTAAAAAGCATGAATACAAATATCGATGTTTAATTTTAAAATTGCATGAATATGAATTTTGATGTTTCATTTCAAAATTGCGTCAATACGAATCTTGAAGTATTCATTTTAACATCAAGGGAATGTAATTTTAAATCACATTTACATAGGTAGGAAAAAGCATAAGAAAAAAATTTCCCACGATGGTGACAAAATTTTCTGGGAGTAGAGTTCATGTGTATTAAACATATCTTTAGGTTTTCAAGCATTATTTCAATAGAAACATTTTAAAAATTGTACTTACAGAGACATAATCATAATCTTCAGCATTGTCGATTTCAGGACAATCGTAGAATACTTCACAGTCGTCTTTACCCTCCATTATTAGCAAAGAAATAACATCACCTAATTAATAACAAAAATTAAATCAAGAGATTTTTATTTAAAAGGCAATTATGCCAAATAAAAATGTAAAGGAAGTCCTGAAAATATTTCTTTACTATGCGATCTTATGATTAATAAAGAAATTAAATTACAAAAACATGGTAGATTCATATGTGAAAAAATGAGTTATTTTTTAGTAAATTGTAATTACAAAAAAAAATGGTAAACAAATTCTCCCAATATTACGATCAAACTATTAAGATTTCTTATTAATCACCGAACAAACATTGCAAATTATTTTCTCAAAAACTTAACATTTTGGTGAACAACATGAAACCCCATGGCCATTGGTGCCGGTAGGGGGATGCAAGGGGGTGCACTTGCACCTCCCTGGCTTTTTTTTTAAACAACTAAAGAGATACAGAAAAACAATTTTGTGATAAAAGAATTTTATCAAAAATATTTTTATTCAAAAACAAATAATTAAATAATTATTGGTACATAACAATTAAAAAAATGTTTCATCAAACAAGAAATGTAATCATCTTGTTTGCAGTCTAAATCTGTTTATAACTTTTTCAATGAATTCTGAGTCATCTTTGATTCTTTTCTTATGCACACTGAGCACACATAAACTACTTAATCTCTCGTGAGACATTGTAGACCGATTCCAGTGTTTTCACTACAGCGCGAGAACGCGAGAATCTCGCATATTTTTTCTTTTTTCTTTTCTCACATTAAAAAATGATTACCGCGAGAAATTCGCGCATTCTATAAATCAATTTCAAAATTCGCGAATATCTTGCATTTTGGAAAAAGCTTCGAATTACGCCATTTAGAATAAAATCCGTTTCAACTAGAATAACACTTTTCTTACTGGATCTTTCATTATTTTCAACATCTGCCCCATTATCTAGCTTCCCCATTTACCAGTATTGTTCAGAACCTTTTAGAACAACAGAACACAACCACGGAACCCCTTTCAGAACACATTTGTCTGCAACCACGCGTTTACCGTAGGTAAGGTTTCTTCATGTAAGACGTTCAAATTTTTTATGCACTTATGCAAGATGGACAAATACCTTGTAAAGGCAAAATCTTCTATGATGATGCATCAAAAATATTCAATGCTTTAAAAAGTAGAAGACGTTAAAAATATATTATAATTAAAGAAATGATTTTTTTTTTCAAGAGATTTTGTGTTTTTTTAGAAATCTCACTTAACTTTTTGAAATCTCACCCTGTGTTTGAGAAAGGGTGAGAAATTCTCACCCATTTTTTTTTGTGATGAAAACACTGGATTCCATGTTTTCCGATTCCAAGCGTGCACAAACACGTTAGTATACAAAACTACTGTTTGTAGTTAGTTGTGTTTCAAAGTCAATAGCTATGCCAGCAACATCAATACAGTTTCTCGTGGCAAACTTTACATACAAGAAATTCGTTATTTTTCTTAAATATTTTGTTAACAACGAAGAAATGAATGTTTAAAAAAATTAACAGATGAAGTATATGTAATAACAAAACAAAATGTAATAACAGAATATTTTTTAAAAAAAAAAAATTTGGGGGGGGGCAGCTTGTTAGAGGGTTGCACCCCCCTTTTATATTATTCTGCCGGCACCCTTGCCCATGGCATCAATTCAATTTTTGGATTTGATGTAAAAAAAATAATTTTTTAAAAATAGCTCTTTTACTGAAGTAAACTTCCCAGTTCAAAGTAGACAAATACTTCCTTATATTAGACAAACCAACTAAGTTTTTTTTTGACAATGAAAACAGTTAAAATACCTACCATAGTGTTTGCAGAATATTCTTTAATTGTATGATTTTATTATCAAAACATAAAAGAAGTCTTAATTTATTTTTCAGAATAACTGTATAAAATAATACTTCAAATTAGATGTATATTCATATAAGTTAAATATGTCCTAAGATAAAAATTAGTTTATTCTTTTCAACATCAACTAATTTTTAGAAGGTATTGAATCAACATAAAACTTTAAATGACACTCCGCATGTGAAAAAAAAAAAATTTTTAATTTACACTCGTTGTATTTGTAATCATTATTTAGTTTTGCGTTCTTACAAACAATAGCAGAAGAAGAAAAAAAAATTATAACTAAATTTAAGTAAATTTAGATAGAAAAGAAAAACTGAATGAATGAACATTAATTATTTTTCACATTACATGACAAGCCTGAAATTCACATAAAATTTGCAATATTTGTATAAAAATAAAGATATACTTAACAATAAAATTTAAATGAAAGTTGAAAACCAAATGTAAACAATGATGACTCATACATGCATTATATATGAATTAATTAAACACATTTTTAGTATTTAATTGGTATGCAGAAACTACATTTAAGACAGGAAAAAGAGTCAATTGATTTTATTGATAAACAAAAATAATTAAAAAAAAGAGAGACATAAAAATCAAATGTAAACAAAGATGACTCATATGTTCTTTAGAATATATTCATGTACTTCAGGTATAAATTTATTTAAATAATAACACATTTATTTATTCAAATGTGATAAAATTTCGAAAGTTCTATTATTCATTTGAAATTAAAATAATTTATAATTAAACTAAATGGATAAATGAAAACTTAATTTGCCAAAGTAGAAAAAATAATAAAGAAAAGGAATACATAAGAAATTTAATTCAATCTTATGCCAAATCCAAGACCCTAAATAATAAATAGACGAAATCAAATAGTCTAAAGCACAACTCTATAAGGAAATTATGAAACACAGAGGAATTTAATCATTCATCCCCAAAACTCATAATATCATTTAAATAGTTAACACTTTAGCATCTTATAAGAACAACAAATACTTCAGACTAAAGAAAATTACCATTAATAATACAAATAAAAATTCAAATTTCAAGTAACACAAAAATAGACAGAAATTCTTCTATTTGAATAAATAATTACGTTTATCTGACAGCCGCCCACCTACACATAACGGTATCTCATGTCTCCTTTAATTGTAGGAGTGTTTTGTTTACATTAAATATGAATGGAAGCTTAAGAGAAAAAACAGTAGATTTATGAGAATTTATTAAAATTTTTAGAGGGGATTTTTAAACAGATAATTAATACTAATAAACTCTTATTTTAAAAGTAATAAAAATTCTGTAAAAAAAAAGCAATATTAAAAGAATATAACTGCACAATAAAAAGCAAATTATTTTTCTACAAAAAAATAATAATTGCTTTTATTATTTTATACGGATTTTATATGTTATCTTTTTAAATAAATACCTTTAAATAGCACTTTAAATATCAACAAATACCGACATTCACTTTTCCATTGAGCCAATCTGGTCGTTGCCAGATGTTACAACTTACTAAATTATAATTTTCTTTAAAACTTTTTTAATATAAAATTTCACAAATGATACAAAAATGGGTTCACCAGAGTTTATTTTAACCTTTATCTTTATTTTACAAAGGAATTTTCTTCTTGAAAGTAAATTCATTTTTTTGTGTCATAACTGTGACACGATCAAAATTTCATTGCTATTGCTGAAAATAGTTCGCAAAATTCAAACTGATTATCTGATTTAAACTGTTTATTCAGTATAGCATCATAAATCCTTTATCTCTTTATCTCAACCAACCGTTTACATACTTTATCGAATCCTCAGATCTTAAAATGCTTATAAGTACACATCCGAAACAAAACACTAAACAGTAAGTGAAAATATTGATGTAAAAGTGTACTGCTTAAGAAATATTGCTCTAATCATTAATAAATTATATATCTTGAATTTGTAACATAAAAGTATGACAAGACACGCTAGAAATTGCACGGCTGGAGCAGTTTATACTTATCACGAAAAGAAAAAGGACAATAAAGCCTGTGGTTATGGCACTTTACAAAGCCGTATAGGCAAGGACTCCGTTAAAGACTTTGATTGTTGCTGTTTGACTTTACAACCTTGCAGATACCCTGTCATCACGCCTGATGGGTATTTATACGATAAAGAAGCCATTTTGGAGTATATTATCCATCAGAAAAAAGAGATAGCCCGCCGCACGAAAGAATATGAGAAAGATCAGAAAAAAGAAGCAGATCGATTAACAGAACTGGCTAAAGCTGAAGAGGAATCCCGGGCTCAAAAGTTTATGGAAACTGAAAAGAGCATTGTCACAAAACCTATTGCTTCCACATCATCGAGTGATGATTCAACTAGCAGTATATCAAATGTTACGAATGGAAGGGAAAAAGTTCTGCCTAGTTTCTGGATCCCAGCTTTAACACCAGCAGCTGATAAAATAAAAATGAAAAAACCTGATAAAACCGTTTTGTGTCCCATGAGTGGCAAACCTATAAAAGCTAAGGACTTGATTCCTATTCAATTTACGGAAGTTAAAGATCCAGATGAGAAAAAAGCTTTAATTGCCCGGAAAGTTCGCTACATGTGTGCTGTCACTCATGATGTACTGAGCAATTCTTTGCCAACAGCTGTTTTACGCACCTCTGGCAACGTTGTTACCATGGAATGTGTGGAGAAATTGATTCGAAAAGATATGATAGATCCCACCAATGGAAAAGCTTTGAAAGAAGAAGACATCATCCTTCTACAAAGGGGTGGTACTGGATATGCTAGCACTAATGAAAAATTGGATGCTAAAGTTAAGAAACCTGTCATGATGGCATAAGAATCTTTAAACTTTTTTATCAGGAGTGTAGGGTACTGTATCAGGTGCAAAAAAAATTGCTAAGATATAATTGATGCCAGTGATGCTCAATTAAAGTACTATTTTGGTATTTTGATAAGAAGTACCATGGTGATAGGTTTATTAGAATGTCCCAAAATGAAAGGAGTTTGAATGTGTAAATGATGATTGAGTTTTTTCTTTCATTAAATGTGTAAATAATGATTGTGTTTTTGTTTTTTCTTTCTTCTTTTCTTTCATTCATCTTATCTTCCATTCTTCAATTATTATGAAATTTAACATCATATACTTAGTAGCTTACTCATGTTATTTCAGAGAGTAAAGCATAAAATGTATATATATAAAAAAAAAACCTTTTAGAAGCTGAAGATTTTATTTATATTAATTGTATAGGGAACAGTTGTGCAAAAATTACATTCTACTAAATTATTATATGTTGACTTACGTATAATGCATATCTTGCAAAAGCAAAATATGATTACTTTAATTGTCTAACTAAACAATTATTTCATCATCAATAGCATTATCGATGACTTTTATTAATATAAAAAACTATTTCAAGTAGCTGTGTGCATCAAACATAAAAAAGAAAAAAAAACATTTTTGAAAATAGGTCGACGAGGGAAATTTTAAAAGTTTCCTCTTTGAAATGTGTTTTGTTTTGTTTCAGCAAACAGCTCCAGACTTTGTAGCAAGAAGAACTCTTGGGTTTGACCAACAGTACAGTATTTGTATGTCTCTTTATGTATACACTCTTAATCAAATTTATCAGGATACCGATTGTAGTTTTGTCCTTCCTCTTTTTCCACTAAGACGAGCTTTGGAGCAAAAATTTTATTGACTTTTTTTTATCAATTCTGTTACTACGAAAAGCGTAAGACCTGGTGGCTGAGGATATAGAGCGTTCGCCTCCCAATGAAGTGAAATAGGTTCGAATCCCAGCAGTGACTCACACCAACAACAGTGCTGATGTGAAATATCCTCAGTTGTAGAGGGATCATGGGATAGATTCTCTTTGCCATCAGCCTAACCGTTTGAGGTGTTTGTTGTTTTCTTCTCTGTCTAACCCAAATGCGACCATAAATAAGTCTTCTCATCAAGACTACTTTGTCCCAATGTTTGATTCAGAAGTTCCCTTGTCTTTTGATTAAGTTAAGTTTTGATTACAAGGTTACGGAATTGAACATTGTTAATCGCATACTAAGAATTGGGCCGACTGTTCAACGCCAGTTAGGAAATAAAGCCTCTACTTTTAAATGTTTCCTTCTTTTTTTTTTTTGTATGGTTGGTTTTTTTAAAAAACGTTATGTGCTATAGTTAATAGCAATTGGAAACTTTTTCCAATGATGTTTGATTTTAAAGTTGTACTAATACGAATCTCGATGTTTGTTTTTAAGATCGCATGAATATGAATCTCAGTGTTTGATTTTAAAATTGCGTGAATGCATATTGTGATAAAATTTTAAGTCACTTTAACATGTACCATAATAGTGGCTTTTAAATTGTGTGAATACAAAACGCTATGTTTGATTTAGAATCAGGAAAATACAGTGCACTTCCTAAATGTGTGATTTGAATTCATGGGAATGTATTTTTAAATGGCATTTGCATTGGTAAGAAAAAGCATACAAATTAATCTTTTTTTTTTCTCGAGAATTTAAAAAGGTGGATTTTTACTAATAATAAAAAAAATTACGCAATGGTATCTGGTAGCTCCCAGAAATTTTTTCCAGTGGTACAAAATTTTATTAGCTTTTAAACTAGTCTGCTTTAGTTAAACATGACTGAAAGAATTAAACTATGCTCTCTAGAGAAATAAGAGAACCGTCATGTAAATGAAAGAATTATTATTTTGTAATAGTTTAGAATATGCTTTATAAGATAATATAAGAAAGTCAAATTCATGAAGCCAAATGCTAAATTGTAAATTTTGTTTGAGGTTAAAATGTTAGACCAAATACTGTTACCCATGCAAAAAAAAGTACAATTTTTTTTGTCTAAAAAAAATACGAGCCTGCCTATTTATGATAACTTGACATAAGCATTATTTGCATACTGTTCAATAATGTAATCATCAAATGGAAGACTTGGTTCTGTGAAATGAATTTTTTTTTTCTTACAAGGGGAGAGGCCTAAAATGTGCTTGCATATTTACGTAAGACACTAAATTTCGTCTATTTAATTAAAAAAAAAAAATTCTTACATAAGCAGGGGAGAAGTTAGCTGTGTGTTTATTTTTGCAATAAAGAGCTCTAAATCTTAAAATGCTTCATATTTGACTGGTCCATATTTATTGAAAGAACTGATTCTACGAATTTTGATTGATTTTTAAGATCTTAAAAGCCTTCTTTTCTCACCGTGTTAAATTTTAATGTAAAATTTGGATAAATTTGTGCTTTCCTAATTTTCTAGACCTTTGCAAACATTTGAAGCATGGATAGCCTACTCCCAGCTCGCATGCCACGGTATGTATGACACAGCAGAGTGTTAATAATAACACACAAAGACTTATTAAAGTTTTTTTTATAAAAAAATAACATCACCTTCAGGTGATGCCTACTATGTAAAAACCTTAATACTTAAATTCTATTTTATTTTGGAAACTTGTACCCCAAATACTTTTCTATTGTAGATATTGTTGTAAATTTGGATCCACACATGTTTGTGTATAGATATTTCATATTATGAACATAATAAAATTATTTAAAATTAACAAATATGCATCTTTTTATGATATATTTAAAAATTAATCCAAGTATGAGATGATTTTATAAATAAACAAAATTAAAAAGTCACATTGATTATTCTTTGCTTAGTAATTATTTAGAGCTAAATGTTTCTAACTATTTATTTTAATATTATACACAACTTGCTGAATTTTTAAAAATATTTGCTAGCATAAAAACCAAAGTTTATACTTATGTTTTATTTACTATATTATTCTTAAATCTCCACTATTCAGACTTTCGTAAAAAAAAATGTGCCATTTATGTAAGCGTCCTGTAATTAGCCTATCATGTTTTCACTTTTCTGTACTTTATTTGCTGTAAGAGGCACACACATTTTTTCTTGTCTTACAATTTTACTTGCATATGAAATATCATGTTTAAGGCATATCTTAGTAATTTATTACATCTGTGAAAAATGATGGATGGAAAATAGTTTCGAAAAATATTGTTCTTAAGTCAGTTTTTAAAAAATATTATCCAATGAAAACAGGGTCTAGGATAGGATATCCAGACCCCTCCTTTTAATCACTGTGAAAAATACACATTTAAAATTAATCACACACAAAAGTGACTTAACATTTCCATACTAAAAATCATTTTATAAGAGGCTCAAGTACCTAAAGCTGAAGTATATAAAAATAAAAAATCTTTAATAACTAAGACTAACAACTTGACCTTTTAAATTTTATGTCATTTGTACTAAAATAATAGTAGCAAAAACATGATTTGAAAAATTGGATAATTAATTTAATGAATAATTAAAAAAAAATTTTAAAAAGAAGCATGCATATTCTTAAATATTCCTTTAATATAAGCTATCGTGTTTTAAGGAAAATACTATAATAGGGTAATTTTATAACCACCAGCAAATATTTTGTCTACACTTTTTAATGGCAGGAAAATAAACTTCAGTTTGTGCCTTTTCTAGTGCCAAAATCAAGGAAATAAGAGCTTATGAGTTACAAAAATTTCACAGTCAGCTAAAGAATTAATGAAAAATATTTCTTAGATTTCAATTTGTATATTTTTTTGAAATCAAGACAGATGTTTTCTATTATTATCCCAGAAAATTGGTATTAGTAACTAAGCTCTCTGGAGTCATGGCTCTTCTCTTGCCTTAGGACAGGGGTCACCAAAGTGGTGAATATTGGTCCCTGAGAATAGATCTAGCTTAATTAAGGGTTGATGAACAAATACTAATGCTCCTCAAATACCATTTGTAAATATAATATAAATGAAATGTGATTTGTTTGTAATTATAATGTTAGCAAAAGTCACATTAATTACTTTTTCTTTGTTTTTACAATTATATAGTTATTATATGCAATTTTTATTTTAAAAGCAGAAAAGTTTTTTTATTTTTTTATTATTAAAGTAGAATTTTTATAAAACCTTATTTAGTAAAGTTTTTATAAGTTCATATACCTAGTTTAATTTCTCTTCCAGCATATATGCATCCTTTTTTACTGTTTAAAGTAAAGATCCTTTTTAATAATTTAACTGTGAGTATATTTAGACTGAATATAAATATGACGGAAAAATAGTCAAGCATTGAAATGCAGTACTTTGCCTCCAAACTTTGAAATGCAAAATTTTCTTTTTATTATTATCAAGCTCATGTATGGTTGAATCTGGTTTCAATCATGTTGACTCTATTTTAATAAAGCCAAGAAATAAATTGAATGCGTAACTCTGAAGCAATATCATATAAGATTGAAACTAACAAATTTCACACCTAACTTTGCTTATTGTATAAGCATTATAATTACCTATTGCTTATTCCAAGCGTCATCAAACACATCCTACTTATTGAATTAGGTAAAAATTTGATTTTGTCAACAAAAAAAAATAATCATTTAAGAAACAGATGCTTTTCTTTTTATATAATTTTTTTTTAAATGATAAAAAAAGAAATAGGAGAGTTATAAAATTTTTGGGAATCATTGATCAAAAAGGTTAGGGGGTCCCTGTCTTAAGATCGCATTGGAAATGTTTTTTTTTTTTTGTTATTTTTTATTCAAAACTATAAAAATAATATAGATATTCATCTTTGGTGGCTCAGGGGATAGAGCACTTGCCTCCCAATGAGGCGACCCATGTCTGAATCTCCGTGATGGCTGGTGGATACAAATACTGCATCTGGCTCGCACCGACCACAGTACTGACGTAAAATATCCTCAGTGGCAGACAGATAGTGGGTTAGAATCCCCTTTCCGTCAGGCTAACTATGAGAGGTTTTCCTCTCTATCTTAGGCAAATATGGGTTAGTTTTACCAGTAAGACCAAAGCAAAGGTAAATTTCTCCTAATACTTAATCCAGGATTTTCCTTGTTTTCAAAATTGGGTTCAAAATTGCAAGGGTACAGAGTTGTAGTCGTAAACTCAAACATTGGGTCAGCTGTTGAAGGATTTTATAAAATCTCCATCGTAAATAATTTTAGGTTTGAAAGGATTAAGTGAACATGTAAATAATTACCCAAAATGTGCTAACTTGGCCACTTTTAAAAAGTTTGTCCATTTTGAAGCCAATGTGTCTTACTATAATTACTTCACTCATGCAATCTTCAGCGCCGTATTTAACAAAAGTTGAAATGTGGATTTAAATAAAAAATATTGAACAGCATGAGATATTTAGAAGTCAAATCTTGTAATATTTAAATTAAATTCCAATCTTAAAATATTTCATAAAGTATGGAATTTTCTAAATTCTTTCTGTTAGCCTAGCAATAATAAAATATGAATTTTTTTCTCTTGCAATAAATAAGCTTCATATATCATTTAATAAGGCTCCTTGAATAAACTTTATTAAAATTCACAAATTTAGATACGATATCTTTAATTAGGAAAGCGTTACATTTATTTCAAATTACTCAAACTATAAGCAAGTTGTATGAAACCACATTTTTAAAATATAATAACTATGAGAGTGCAGAAAATTTGTATTTGAGTGATAATTCTGCCTATTCTATAAAACAAGTCATACAAAATTTTGATAATATGAGTTTATTTAACACATTAAACAGGATAAAAGTGTATATGATTTACATGAAATACCTAAAATACAATATTTTTACAAGTATAACACAACAGGTATATAATAACAAGGGCATTTGTGATCCCCAGCAATAACATTAACATGGGGGTGAAAATATAAATGCTGAAATGTAAAATGTTGAAAATATGGAATTTAAGGGGTATATATAGATCACACTTGCTATGACTATGTTTTTCAAAAAAAAAAAATAATTATAAAATGATTTAAAAGGTATAAAAGTATCAAATATTAGTAAGGGGCAATTTTTAAAACAAAAAAAAATGAATGAGCCTCATAACGGAAATGAAATATAGAAGTATTAGATATTATTAACCAATTTTTTTTTCGTCTAACAATGTATTTTACTGATATCCGGAAAATTGATTTGAAAACAGAAAATATATCACACATGTTAACATAACATTAATACAACAAATTTTGTTTCCATTTAACTTATATTACTTTCATATACTGCTTATACAACTTGATTATTTTAGATGCAGAAAATTTGAATGGGAATGCAGAAATGCATTAAAGTTATATTGACTGTGCTTTCCATATTTTCTGTTTATCTGCAATAAAGCAATTATTTGAAAAGCTTTAATGTATAGCCAATAATTATATTGGCTATACATTATTTTGTTTTTTTTTTATATAGATATGGTAGATATTTACAGTGTTAAATAAAAATAAAAAAAAACACTTTTGGTCTTGCTGTTTTTAAAAAAAACCTAGACTTTAATTAAAGAACAAATACCATTGTATAGTTTATTGCACCTTTCTTTATTGTGAAAGATTTTTGAGTTAGCATAGTTTCTTAAACAATACTTAAAAATTCATACTTGCGTTAATGAATAAAACTGAAACACAAAGCAATGAGACAAACATATATTTTTTCTAAGAAACATATTTTTATGCCTTAATAATTATTATTTATGCTTAAAATTTTATTACTTTTTTTATAAAATGACTTTCTAGTCAAGATTGAAAGGACTGTAGAGAGGCTGAACTGTTATGAACTTCACTGCAACTTACTAACGAATTCGGCAATCACTATTCTTAAAAAGAGACAGTCACATCTTTTGACAAAAAACTACAGACATAAAAATGAGCGTATACGGATTACATCAACATGCTAGGATGTAAAAATAGAATGTTTATGATGTATATAGAATGTGTATGAAATATGTAAATATGCACCACAATATAGATAAAATATAGGAAAAATACCTTAACTATCTTTCTCAATTTATTAAAAGCAATTAAAATTTGTTACTGGCTCATTAACAATTTTATTTATTTGTTTAATTTCATTTTAACAAATTGTAAATGAATTTCTTTTTTAACAAATTCAATTTTCTGTGTGATTATAATCTTAATCTGAAATTTATGTGAATAAACAAAACTATCTGTTTGAATAATTTTTTTGCTACCAGAAACATTAAAATTCATGTTTTTAGTATAGCATAATTTAAGCCAAACTGATTAAATTCCTCTTTAACTTATAAGCAAAACTGTATAAATCAGACTGAAACTTAACTTTAAAGCTAAATTTATGTTCAGGATATAAGAAATGTATATAAGTTACATACATTACATCACAGAATTATTGCATTACAGAAACATTAAAATTTTTGTTTTTAGTATAGCATAATTTAAGCCAAACTGATTAAATTCCTCTTCAACTTTTAAACAAAATTGTATAAATCAGACTGAAACTTAACTTTAAAGCTAAATTTATATTCAGGATATAAGAGATGTATATAAATTATATATATTTACATTGCTTCTATATGCATTTACATTACATTGCTTCTTTGACATATTTTACAGTGCCTTACCTGGTGAGGTGATATACATGTCGCCTAACCAGGTAATTAGATTTTAATCAGTTTGGCTTATGAAGAACTTAATAAATGCATATAAAAACTTCTTCAAAAGTAAGATAGATATTATGTTTAAAATAAAAATTATTATTTTGAAATGTATATATACACCAGTGAATTTAAAATAAAAAACTAATCCAATTTACATAACAATTTGTATAATGAGTTCAGTATTGAAAACTCGACAATTTTGAAAAAGATTCATAAATAATTATTTCTGAAAAAATTTAACTACAATTAAGTTATAATGTAAATATCAAAAAGTTTGAATACCTATATACATAACTTTATACAAATTGAGCACCTTTAAAAACAATGAAGCAGCCCAATATGAAGGTTCAAATGTACAATAAACTAATTTTTTTTCTTTCTTTTTACACTATTAAATATATTTCAGAAATTTTATCCAAACAACAACAAACATAAATATCAGACTGATATTTTATGTAAAAATAATGGGTTGTAAAAGTCATATATTTATTATATTATCTATTTCTATCTCTATAACAATTGATGAAATTAGTTAAGTACATTTTGAAAAATTAAAACTTCTAGATTGTGTGTAATCTGTATTTATTCTGCCATGTGTGTGCGGAAAAGGAATGCTGCTTTCAATGGACTATGATGTTTTCTAACAGCTTCTTCTAAACACTTTCAAAAGCTAGTTTTCTTAAACTGACTAAAGTTGTGAATAGAGACAGTAGCAATTAGTTGAGATGTCAATCGGTCGCAAAAAGAAGTATCGACATAGGGCATAATCAACAGTTCCAACCTGTCACAGGGTGACTTGATATAACAAATTACAATTAAAAAAAATTTACTTTTTATAAAAAATGCATCCTGCGTGCATTTTAATACAATAGAACTTGGATTTAACGACCCCAATGAATAATGATTTCCCGCTTTTAACGTCTTTTCCTTTGGTCCTTTTTCATATCCTATATCAATAATGTAAATAAATCCTGATATTTAGAGGGTCTACTAATTCTATTTTCCAGAAATGCCAATGTTCCGAATATTCTTCACCCAATTATTAGTTCATTGTTTTCACATAATGTCAACATTTTTAAAGCTTTAAACTTAATATCTGGAAAAAAGTTTCTAAAGACTATTCTTAATGGTTTCGGAAAGGGTATTTTTATAACAGTTTTATCCCAGAAGCATACTGACAGCAATTTATAACAGAATGCCGAACCTGATAATGACTTGATAGAATATTCACAACATGACAACTTTCAGGTGAAATGTGAATCAGAGGTCAGTTCAACAGCTGAAATTATGGAATATGATGAAAGCTGTGAATCTAACTCGCAAAGTATTCTTGTGCTTCATTACCATATAGTATTTTTAGTCTGCAACTTTAAAAAAAAAATATATGACTTTCACTAACACATTATTTTTACACAGAATTAACATATACAATTCCATAAACATTTATTGTATCACAAAAAAGGGGATACAATAGTGATATGTTGTTTTTTTACGAGACAAATGTTACTTGATTGACGTATATATACACATAACCATTGCACTATTGTCTCTGCAGTTTACATAACTACTGACAGAAAATTCATCTCTCTTAAATATACTCTAGTTTCATGGATTATGTACGATGTCTTTTTAAGTATACGATATGTTCAAACATTATATGGCTGGATAGATTCATACAATTACAAAAATAGATCACGTCCAATCTATCTTATCAGCAAGGTATAGTCAAATATGAAAATAATATTGTCCTTGATATGTTCTTCAATTAAAAAGAAAGTTTCAAATGCATTGTTTCTTACACGTAGAGGAATTTTTAAAATGATCAGGCTGATTAGTAATATTTACTGTATATAGTGTATCACAGATTATAATTTTTTTGATAAGACTATTTATCAAATCCAAGTAATTTTAGCAAAATACTTTTTACTATTTTATTACTAAATTAAAGCAAATTTTATTATTAAAACTTTGTAATTATTTTTATTTTCTTTACTTCCATGTGAAGAGTTGATACATTACCATGTGATTAACATTTTTGAGCTTCTCAAACTGTTTTAAATGTTCTGATATATCACAGCAAACACAACATTGAAAATTCATATTTTTACAATTAAATATTTGCACTAATATATAAAAAAAAACATGTAATTCATATTTTTACAATTAAATATTTGCACTAATATATAAAAAAACATGTTATATGGACTCTTTTTTAAATTTTGCATGTTATCAAAATACATTAACATTTTTAAAAAAATTCAAATAAAAATTTAATTTATCTTTTTTTTATTTTTGCTAACAATTAGAAGTTTTAATTATAAATTTAAAAAAGCCAATAATGAAGGGATAATAATTTTTTTTCATAGAATATATTAATTAACTTAATTTGTATTTATGTACATAAATGAAATATCTATATGGTATTTAAATTTGCAAACATAACTTCAAGAAACAACTAATACAGATTTCAATAAATAGTTTTTTTTCATATATGTATGATGTATTCTTCTGGTTTGGTGCTAAAAAGTGTGTTCTGGAAGAAAAAAATAATAAACATAAACATATAGTTATTAAAATTAGTTAAAAGATTTAAGCCATCATTTGATTTAATGCAAGTAACATTCAATAAAAAAAGAATTTATAACTTAATAAAAAACGAATATTTGTACCATTTAAGAAATTAATAATTAAGTATAAAAACCTATCAACCTAGAGCAGGTTTTTTGACATTTTCTTATACTATGTCCCATGTAATCCTAAAAATACCAACCTTATTTTTAATATTCAAAAAGTGTACTATTAACTGAATAAAGTCCAGTCTAGATGACAATTTGTTCTATACATAAAAATTTCCAAAATAATCCAGATTTTTCTTCTGTGGGAATAAAAACTCACATTAAGAAACATTGATTTAGAAAGAGAGTTTGAAATAGGAAAACTTAACAATAGAAATTAAATTTTTCTTTGCATAAATTAGAAATACATTATTTTAAATATTAATTTAAAAGAAGAAAATACACATATTTCACTTATATATACACATATTTCACTGTTTCTGTTCTCAAAATTAATGAATATTTTAATGAAGTCACTGATCTGATAAACTGTCAAGAGTTGAAAAAAATAATTCAATAAAAACACAAAAGGTAACTTTTTACTAAATAAATCAATTTGCACCATTTTTTAAACAATTGCAAGTTAAATAACAAAAATATTAAACTTCCTTAACTTCTTAATCTATATATACAGTTCATTCAAATACAATTGATAATAATACTATGAAAAAGGTATAAAATTTAAATTTATTGACATTGATTTAATAAAAGCTCAGTAATTAAAGCTGAAATATTGTTGAACATTTTTTTAACAAAAAATATTCTTCTGCTCATTACATTAACTGTTTAAAATTAATTTGTTATTTAATAATTTTGACATTTAATAACTATCGCTCTTATAATGAATTCATTTTTTATGGCATATATTGCTTTAATTTATTTTTCTCTAGTTGCCAGTTTCACAGATTACTTACACTAGTAAACTTAGGAAAAATTATGGCTACCAGTTTATTTAGTTTTGTAATCAATTATACTTTGAATGAACTTTAAAAGACAATTAACATACCTACATCAGTAACAATTCTGGGTGGTTTCATCATTTCAGTTTCTACAGGAATATTTGGGCTTGCTCTAGAACCTGAATTAGATCCATGTTCACTGCCACTGTTGCTAGGACTCAGTTTCTTATTCAACATCGAAACTCCCATAGTTGGTAAAGTTGGCGACCTGAGGTCAATAAGTGGCACCTCTTCTCCATTTTCGGATGTGACAGAGGGAAACTTAATAGTAAACTGTGGCTTGATTTGTGTTTCAACATAATAATAACAGCTACCAGAAGAAGATATAGTGCTTCCAGAAGAATTACTGCTTAGGCTGCTGCTACTACTGTAGCCAAGACTATCACTTATTGAATTGCTAGTGCAATTCAATGCTGTTGTAAATGATTCATCCCCATTTATGCAAGTTTCATCAATAATTTTAGGTGATATTCCATCAGAATCGTCTTCCGCAATGACAGAATCGCAAAATTCCGAGTCTGTTTGGGAAGATGATGACTTCTTAATTGCTGGATAAACTTCACTGGGTGGCTTTGGAATGTTTATCAATAAAGAAGATATAGCTGGTTGCACATTTTTATCAAATATAGTTCCAGGACCATTAATCTCAGAACTGATTTTATCTGTTTGTATTTGGTTTTGCTCATTTTTTGAAGCATTTATCTGTCTGAATGCTGAATTAGTAACCTGATCTGCATTTAAAGTATTTTCTTTTATTGGACAAAACATATTTTCTCTCACAAAATTAGGGTTCGGTCGAGCAAGAGCAATGTTTTCCGGAGCATTATCGGATAAAAAATGGTTCCTATCTTTGCTTGGTATACCTCGTTCCAGCTCCTTCTCAGCTGGGTAGAGATAACTTTTTTCTTCTTGCTGAAAGACATCACCAGAATCACAATTCTTATCATGAGGCTTTTGGAAAGGAATAGTTTCATACAAATGATCTCTTTCAATACATTCATCAGGATGCTCACTACACCTACCATTTTCAGTTACATTCCCACTGCTGCTTCTACTAACCAATTGAGAGGTATACAGATTGTGTATTTCTTGACTAGTAGCAGATTTGAAAACATTATTTACTGTCCTAGATGGCAAACAGCCTGAAGGTGGTAAATCAACAGGATGTTCATGTACAGGTTTCTCTGGAGCAGAAGTACCTAAATTGTATTGATGTGCTTGAAGTTTGGTTGGTACATGCATTTGTTGAAAATGTTCCGATTGTAAGCGGCTGTTTACTTCACAATTACCATTTTGATAATGCATAGGGTTATGAGGCATTTTAACAGGAGGATATTGAGGAGGCATATTATGTGGAGTGTTGTGATAAGCATTCTGTGTTTGCATATGATTCATCTGTAAAGCATGATACATCCGCATGGCAAGCTCATCAATAATAGCTTTGTCAGTTGCATTCATTGGTCCACGGTAGCCTCTATTTGCTTGAGTTTGTAGGAACTGCTGTCTTTGGCTCAACATATTATACATTTCAGCAACTTGCTTTACAAATGTTGAATCAGTATCATTACCCATGTATGGTAAATTTTGAGGAGGATTTTGTTGCCTGACAGCAGATACATGTGCATTGCTAAGTTCTGCGTATATTTCATACTCATCTGAACTACTGTCATCTTCAGATGACATGGCAATATTGTTAAAGCTTAACGATCTACCAGAAGGAGAATAATATGCAGCTGAGGATATTTTTGAATTGCGCATTAAACTTGAGGAATCTTGATTAGCCGCTTTTGACATTTGTCGAGCTCTTTGGTAATGAAGATTATTACGAGTAGGCTGAGAAGTTGCATGTGGAAGTTGTTTTTGGCTATTTATTGTGTTTCTGTTGGATTTACCTTTAAGTGAAACAATTTTACTTTCGTGCATTTCACAAGGGTATTGTGGAATTTTAGCGTAATTGATGGATTTTGGGTGAATGTAACTGTCAGTAATTTTGGAGCTTTGTTTGTGGCTTATTATTCCTCCATTAACATCAGAAGGTAATTTTGAATTCTTCACAGGAATTGGTATGTTATTATTTAAACCTGCAAATGACAGAATATTAAAATACCACATTAAATAAGTAGTATCATAAATCATTACATTTTTTTAAAATATAAAAACATACATGTAGCAAATTCTTTTTGTTTAAAAAATCATTTAATTATCATTTAAATTTGTCATTTTTTTAATTTAATTAAAATAGTGTAATGCACAGCATTCATTTTTAATCAAAATTTTAAGATATTAGTAATTACATCTATTTCACATTTTTATACATATTTTCGTTATTATTTTTGAAACATCATTAAAAATTAAAAACTCATACTCCTTTTCCACAATTCTATTTGAAAAATGGAGCAGCAAAAATAGTTTAAAAACAAAAAAGTCACACTAAACAGCATTTACTTCAACGCAATTACTTTATTAAAAATGCTACAAGAAAAAATTAAAAGGATTTTGAGAGTATGACGTTTTTTTTTTTTTTTTACTTGTCTTAATATACTCAAAATGAATATAATTTTCAAAAATTAATCAATTTGATCACTAATACTCACACAAAATTAAATACATACATAATAAATCTTTTTGGTTACATGTAATTTTAGCCAAAATGAACATTTACTTGAAAATATTCTTTTAAAATTCATTATATTAATTAATAAATTTAGTGGCTATCACATTAAAACATTTTAGAAGCGTAATACTTACCAATTTATTTTTAAATAGCTAGAAAAAAAAGCGGAGAAAAAGTCGGTTCATTATGAAATACAAATTTAAAACTCGATATTGGGTTATTTTATTGGCTTTATAATTATAACTCTTGAAAGCAGTAAAAGCAATCTAACAAGCATTAAGATGTAATAATTTAATAGACTACAACAAATATGGATTGTGAAAATAAACTAACTTAAAACAATGTTTATTATTTCAAGAGCACATGAGTCCTATTGCTAAATTTAAGTTTAAGGTTTTAACTAATGATTCTTTTAAATTAATGTAAGTCAGTTTTTAAAAAATGTAAGTCTGTAAATAATGTTTTTTTTTTTTTTAAAGTTATCTCAAAACTATACAAAAGTCTGAAAATCAATAAAGAATCATAGAAATTAATATGATGCACAAATATCTTTCATAAAAGCCATAAAACTATTGCAAGAAAAATATTTTTATTTTAAAATTTAGACAACAAAAAAATGCATCTAGATGAATTTGAGTAATATTTTAAAAGATTTCATAAAAGTTCAATGAAATCTAAGCCATGGCAAAGCATATTCACCATAATTAATTTTTTCAGGTATAAGCTAAGGAAATTTTAATCAGGTCTGACACAGAAATATAATAGTTATAAATTAAAGCCATGAATGATAAATGAATTAAAGTTAGTTTTTCTAAAACAAGACAATTACCTGGTTTCTTGAATTGATTCGGATTTCTCTTTGGCGGAGGATTCTAAAATAGAAAAGGAATAAAGGGATGGGGATTAAACTATAAAACAAAAATCATAAAAACAACAAAATAAACTTGGGGTTTAAGTGAAAACTAAAAAACATAAATAGGTGAACTTAAAACCAAGTGTAAATTTTGAAAACTGAATATTTTAATTACCTGTTTGGGAGAGGTAATAGGAGGAGCATCATTCTGGCTACTGTTTACCCTATTAAAAGAAGATTGAGTTAAATATATTAAGCGCAACAGAATATAACACTGAACATAGTTTATAATTAAAATTTAATGAAAGCAAATTCATGTTTATGAAAAAAATCCACAAAATATGATTTTTTTACACAATTTTAATATGTTAATATGGGTTAATGGTATTTGTGAATTACAACTACTTATTATAACTAATACTTGAAACTGTGCAGGTTTTCAGAAATTTTACTATGAATTCCACTACAATATTAACAGCTACCTTCCCTAAAGGGCACTCTTTGTTAGTCTCAAAGCAGATTGTTCCAGTTTCCGTCGACTGACAGGCTATTATCGCTTAGTGAATTTCATGAATGTGCCCTTGTTAATAAAAGTATTCAATTTTTATACTTTTATTCTTGACTCCTCTTTAAAATAAATTAAGTGATTATTACAGCACATATTTCTAAAATTAAGTTACTAATGTTTAGATTTTAAAAGGATTTGAGGAAATTGAAAAGAATTTGAGGAACATTTTTTTTCTCTGATGCACGAGATTTTTTTAACAGATTTTAGATACTTTTTGTAAAATTTCAAATCTGCAATTGGCTTCGCTCTCCAAGCTACAGTTTTCTTTTTTAAAAATGACATTTTTAAGCAATTACTTTGTTGAAAGGTACAAGTTTAAATTTGTTACAACAATAAATGCTACAACAAACTTTTAATGGAGTTAAATCATCAGAATTAAAATTGATAGAAACCCATGTCTGAAAATATTTTCATATGAATCTAGTGGCGCATTCTTATTGTGAACTTTTTCTTTAAGGGCTTTTGAACTAGAGGATGTTAGAGAAACAGCCATAAAGGGCTATGTATAACTACATTTCCTGTCAAGGGTGGTTATGCAATTTTAATCTTAATGATGTGCCCTAACTGTATAAAAATTTGTCACAACATTTATGCAGCCCCCTGTTATATATAACGCTTTAAAACTCATACATTTTGACAAAAAATATACTAAAAAGGTCATTTTTAAAAAAAATTGAAGCTTTAGCAGCAAATCTTATTTCAGATTTGAAATCCTCACACCCGAATTACGCAAAATTAAGTATTTGTATAACTGCAACAAAAATTTTGTTCCCCAGTGTAATTTATGCATTTTTTTTTTAAATTGTTATACTTGTTAAATGGCAAAATGTTATTACTTTCTTTGAATAGGAACAATAGGTTTTCCACTATTATTTTATTCCTTTCTACTATTGGAACACCTCTTTATCACACACATTATTTAAGTTTCAAAGAGGAAATACGCTTTTTTTTTCTTGAACATACTCATGATACATAAACCACTATTAATATAATGGTTTAAATAAACAAAAATAGTTGTTAAATAAACATATTTAAACCACCATTAATATAATCCACAAAAATTATATCTTTTTAAATTTTATATCAAAAAGAAATAAATAGAATTTTTTTTAAAATAATCTTTAAAAAGGCTACATATAAAATACTTGATATAAGCAAGAGGAACAAAAATCACCATAACTATTACAAAAATCTTTTTTTTAAAAACATATTTAACAAATTAACAATTAACCCTGAACTTAGTACAAAAAAGTAAAGAAGGTGGTTGTTTTCTCGTGAAACAAACTGCTTTTCCTCAATGTTATTAAGTTTTTAAAATTCTTCAACAGGCTCATGCTTATTACTGGAATATGAACATCTATATACAGCAATTTGTAAGAAACATATTTAAGAAATTTTAGATAATGCATTAAAATTAATATAATATATTAATATAAAACATTTAAATTATAAAAAAAACTGAATATCAGAGCTATCTAAATGTTTAGAAACAATTCAGAACATAGAAAGAAGTAAAAAAAAATAAGCATGCATAGTAAGAATTGCAATAAAAAATTTTTGTCTCATTATATCAGACTTAATGCAACATAAATAACACAAACAATAATTAGTTTCAAACACAGAATTCAACTAACATTCACAGCATTAAATTCTAAATTAACAACTGATTTATTTCATTACCTTTCACTAAAAGCTTTTGAATTGGCAGATTTCTTTAAGCTGCGTAGCTGGAAATAAAGAGGAAAAAAAATTATAGTAAAATAAATTAAATCAAAATAAAAAGAAAGAACTTTTAAAAATATAGAATTCACCAACTGAGAGTTTGCAAGGTCTAAAGACCAAACTACAGAAAGATTTCTTCTTGTCAAAGTCTTATCACAAATTTAAACAGTTGCAACTGTTTTGTAATTTTGGCAACAATAAAAAAGTAGCCAAAATTAAGAAACAATAATTCCTAAGAATATAACTGCAATGTAGTATAAGGTGTCAGACAGATTATTGTCAAGTAATGATAATTTGTAGAATATATTAGGATGACTTTATTAAAAAAAATACACTTGCTTTTTCTAATAAGAATTTATCATGTAAGAATTCATCATGTTTTTAGAAATGAAGCAACAAAATTTATTAACTGTCATGAGTGTGAATGCATGCAAAAGATAAGTCAATTTTCCAATATCTATCAAAATAGTGGTTATTTTTTAACTGAATAAATATTTTCTTCTGTTAGCTACTACTCGATTTTTGAAAAGAAAAAAAAATTTTTTTGCTCGATGTGAAAACAGTCTTGTTTCGGATAAGAAGAATTCCCAAGACGTTTATGTCATGTTAAATCGATTTTTGAAAAGAAAAAAAAATTTTTTTGCTCGATGTGAAAACAGTCTTGTTTCGGATAAGAAGAATTCACAAGACGTTTATGTCGTGTTAAATCTACACAGGTTCTGGAACCATGGAAAAATTTTGCATCTTAAATGACAATGAATTCTTAAAAAAACGGTATTCATCCTTTTTTAGCAGTATTCAAATTTCCAATTACAATAAATCTTCAATTGTTTCTATCAATTTACCTCTGACAAAGAGGGTCTTCCTTCTCGGAATGGGAATTGGAAGAGATTGCCAGCAGCTTTCTTGAGCTTTGGTGAGCCACTTAGAAGTTTTGGACTTTTTGGAGAACCACCATCTTTAGGTGTTGGTGAGGAGCAAGTCTGAGAATTTGAATCTGGACTAAACAATGTAAGTGCATGCTGTAGCAATCCCCCTTAAACAAAAGATATCAAAAAGATATAACAACAAAAATATCAACGCAAAAACTCAAACACCGCAGATGCTAACACAAAATTAGCATTTAATGTACATAGAGAATACAGTTTTATACTATTTAAATAATTCAAAGGTACAGTAATTTTTAAAAAATGCATAAAAAAATGAAGAAATATGAGTTATGATTTTAAACTGATTTTAAATAACAGAAAGTGTGATGTTTCATGATAACAAGAATATTTTATTAACAGCTTGATTTTG
Source organism: Parasteatoda tepidariorum (assembly GCF_043381705.1). Lineage (NCBI taxonomy): Eukaryota > Metazoa > Arthropoda > Arachnida > Araneae > Theridiidae > Parasteatoda > Parasteatoda tepidariorum. Next base: position 73,697,382 of record NC_092212.1, read on the forward strand.
AAATACAAATATACTTTTTTTCTTTTTATCATTCGCAAATCACAATAAGAAAGATAATAGCAAACTATCATGTTTCATGATTATCAAACTATCATGAAGTTTAATTTGATTTTGGTCTATTTGTTATGTGTTGTTCATTAAAAATAAACTAAATTAGAGCAAACTGCTGAATTTATTGCAATTTTTTAGAATTCAAATATAGCTTAAACATACATAAATTGTATGTTTAAAAAATAATTGGAAAGCTTACTCTAATTTTGAGCAGGTTTCAATATTTATAAAATTAAATATTTATATAATATTACGTGAAAATAAGACACAATATGATATACAAAATGTAATCACATTAATAAATAATGTTTATATAGTATACAAAGAGAACAGGTGTAAAATTGTATTAAAAAATCACATTACTGACTTTTTAACTGAAATTTGTAAGCCTACATTTTCTTTTGATATCAGAAAATAAATAATTTAGAAATTAAAATAAGACATTTTTTATTAAAAAAAATACTTAAACAAAATTTAGGTTTGCCTAAAATGAAGTAAAAATTTACCTTCAGGTTTCTTCTTCTGACGATTTACCCAATCAGCAAATTTTTGTTTTGGACTTTGACTACCAGATGGCGGAACTTCTGGAACAGTATTAGCGTCATTCTGGGATTGAGTCACCACTCGTAGAGGAGGCTTGGGTGGTGCACAACTAGGACCATTTGGTTGCACCGCTACTGCAACACCAGCTCTAGCAACAGTCTCAGAATTTTTCAAAGCTTCTTGTCGCTTCAGGTGACCAGTCATAAACTTTTCTTGAGGTGGGCGTAAGAATGTACTTGTGGCAGATTTTGAGTCCTTGTCATTACTTGCTTGAGGAGTATTTTCAGGCAGCTGTAAATTATCTTTCTCGTCTGGCCCACTACAACTTTGTGTTTCCCTTTTAAAGACATTATCTTCAATGTCAATGGTTTTATTAGGATCATACGATATTGTGCGTAGAACTGATTCCTTGCGCTTGGAGTTATTTCCAATCAGCTCTTCTAAACTCACAGGTGGTTGTAATGCAGTTGGAGACACACCAGTAACAGTTGCTCTTCTTCGTAATCTACTACGAGGCTTATTTGTTGCCAATAATCTTTCTTTTTCTGATGCGAGGGTACCATTTACTTCTGATACACTATTAGACTCTCCCCTAAAAATATAAGAAGAAATGATTTTAATATGTTTAATTATGTTTACTCATGCAGGGTGCATAGCCAAATTATTCAACAAAAAATAAGCACCTTTTAAGCACTTTTCAAGCACTCTAATAATATTTTAAGCACTTTAAGAGAATATCATAACTAGGCATGGTTGAAAAGTTTTTGACAATTGAAGGTATTATTTGGTTTTAACAGTCGTGTCAAAAAAAAATAATCTTTTGGTATTGTTTTTGCCAATTGTCACAACTTCTGAATCTTGTAAATCAAATGGCGTTTTCATAAGCTACGGTTTGACGATGGGCCAAAATAGATTGGAGTTGAATTAATTGTGAAAACATTGAATAGAACAATGTGAAGTGTCTTTCTGCATAATTTGTAGCGAAAATCAACATGGTAAAAGAAAAATCTAAATTTGGAAAAGGGAAAATTAAGCACTTTTTAAAAACACCCAATGAAAAAAGCACCTTTAAGGGCTTTCAAAAAACGAAAATCGAAAATAAGCACCTTTAAGCACTTTTTAAAAATGCTACGCACCCTGTCATGAAATAAAACTTGACGTTAATTAAATCTTCTAAATCATTTTTCATAAGGAAATATAAATTACTGAATAATGAAAATGATATCAAAATAGAAAGACATCAGGGTATAATAATATGTTTAATGCATGAAACGTTAATTTTTTCAGCCAAATACAATGGTTTGCAGAAGTATAGGAAAACTGAGAAATAAAGTAATGTATACAGTTAATTTTTAAGTAAAATTTTTAAAATTAAGTAAAATATTCATTCACTCAACTCTTGTGTAAATAATATATGTGTAAATGATTTAATGTAAATAATGTTGATGATGTAAATAATATATCATGTGTAAATACATAAAACATCTGAACTATTTAATGAGTCAAAAATGTCTAATAGGGTAGACATATCCAAGATTTGCAAAGTGCTTTTTATATCAAAGGTGCAATAAAAGCATTTGTTATATTTTTAAAAATAAACACATTATTTAAAAGCAAACTATTTTCAAAATATAAAATAAGAAATTAAAGACATTTTTATGCTAAAAAACATTGAAATGATTTATTACCTGTTTCCAGGAGACTTAGGACAAAGTTCACGTATATCTTTTCTGCTGAATTTAAATTTTCGAAATGCTGTTTTCTTAGAAGGTATTCTATATGGCCATAATGTAATAACCTATAAAATATAAAAGATTGCTCATGCTAAATAAAAAGCTAGATATTGAATTAAATGAATTCATAGGAAAATATTTCTTGACAATTTTATTAACCCTCTCATGCACATATGAGGATTTATATAGTATAAATCATTTGAGGATATATATAGAAATAGATATATTTGCTTCATAATGTTATTCAGTTTTGCATTAATGATGTAATTTGAATGTAGTCCTTATTTGGGAAGCACAACAGATGGCAAGTCGTTCAAGATAGTTAAAAGAATATGATCTCTTTGGAAATCAATGGAGGATTCAAGAAAGAAGTGAAAAATTTATATTTTATCTTGGAAAATATATAACATTACTGGTAATATGGTTGATTTACATGAAAGTTGCAACTTTTGCTCTTATAAAAAATTTTTAAAAAAAATTTAATTATGTAAATTAGATCTAACATTAGTCAGAAATATTTCACGAAAAAAATATTTCTTAAAAATTGGTTTACATTTTTTTCAGGGTATTTGTGCCAAAAATTTGAGATTTTTCACCAAAAAAATAATGAAACACAAGATGAATGGGGGCAGCACATTTTAAAGAATGAGTATCTGTTTAAAAAAAATAATAATGAGTATCTGTTTAATAATAATGTTCTTTCAATCAAGCAAGATGATACTCCTCCAAAAATAAGTTAAAAAACAATATTCTTCACCAAAAAAAAACTTTTATTTGTTTCGCAAAAGAGAACACAAAACATACTATTCAAAACTACTTTAGACATCAAATGATAGCAAATAAATCTTTAAATATTTTATAATTATAATAAATAATAATATATAAATCAATAAATATTTAAAGAAAAATTTATAGATAGATTTTTTAATTACCTGCCCAAGAACATTTGGATGTCTAGGTCGCTTTTTGAGGGTTAAATGAACTTCTGATGGATGTTCTTTCATAGAACAGATGATGTTCTTAACCTGCCAGCCAACCTTTAAAAAGATAGAAAGTTTAAGCCATTATAGCCATTATTATATCAAATACTAATATTACTTCAACGACACTAAAAAATGAAAATAGAACATCAGATGATGTGACTAGAAACAAAGTTTAAGACTTTGCACACTTGCTAAAAAAAAATTTATATCTAAAACTCTACAAGCTAGCTTTGTAAATAATGAAAGCAAAATTAGATTACCCGAGCATAAAAACTAAAAAATTGAGTACAAATGAAAAACTAAACTATTTTTAATTTCGCATCGTGAAAAGGATCCTAGAAATAAAAATACGCTAATAATTTGATTAAATATATTACAAAATGAAATGTTACTTACAACAGTTTGATAGTTCACTTGAATAATTTCATCTCCTTCTTCAACTTTGCCAGATCTGTAAGCAGGACTCTGAAATACATAAACAAAAAAATTTAACATTACAAAAGAAAAGAAAACAAGACTCAAAAATTCAATTTGCCTCACTTTTCAAAGAACCTAAAAAAAGGAGACAATGACCAATATTTTATTAAATTAAATTTTTTTAAGCCTAAATATTTTGTAAAAAAAATAATGAAATAAAAAATAAAAACATTAGAAGTAGTAATAGTCGTTGCACTAAATGGAATTTTTCGATTTTTTTAAAAAACTGCTTTGACTTATAGAACCAATAAATAAACGTTTTAATACAGAAAAACCATGTTGTACTAACCAATGATAAAGTGTAAGTTCAAACAATTATGGATTGATCTAATGTTACGGTTGGGCAACAAAGAAAATGTAGGAAAGCGCAAAATATGGAGTAATTACACAAATGTAGCCCATTCTTCATCAAAAACTGAAAATGCTTAATCATTCCATTCAAATTAAAAGTGTTGCCTGGAATTTCATTCATGAAATGTGTAAGTGCCAGGAATGCATGTAAAACTACTAGAAAACCATTAGTAGAATCTGCATATGTTATTTACAACTGTGTTATGTGCATGAAAATATTATAATACATTATATAGTTTACTCAATTAATAGACATAGTAAAATTCTTAGCAAAAACTATACCTTTAACTATTTTGTTTATTTTAAAATAATATTACATTAAAAATGTAATTATCTATTTTTAATTTTATAAAGGATAAATGCAACTTTTCATTTCTTAATATGCTGGCTCCTAAAAAATTTTGCAGACCTGTTATTAAATTATTATTAAATAACAGGTCTGCAAAATTTCTGTGTTATTAAATTGTATATATTTTATCTTGTATTTTTTTAACACTTAAGAAAAACTAATGATTGATGCATTATCGTAATAATTATAAGTCTACTACTCATGAAAATAACTGTAAACTATAAAGAATATACATAACATACATGAAAATAATACACATACATGAAAATAACTGTAAACTCTAAAGGCTCTTCTTTTTACTACTAAAAGTGACCAAATATAATATGACATAGATATTTAATTTATAAAAGCATTACAGATGTAAAAATATATCAACAAAATTTTAAAAAGCAAAAATACCTGAAATTTTATGCTTTCAATGATGTGTATTCCAGTGTAAAGAGAGTTGATATGAATCCCCTGCAACAGATAGAATCCAAATTTAAATTAGAAAAACACAAGTTAGAAAACAAAGTTAAACTTTTTTTCTTTACTTACCACATCATCATCAACTTTTCGCTTTATTTTTGCTACTTCCAAGGATGCTGGTTGAATGATTAGCGAATCATTGAAGTCTTGAACAATTTTATCACTTTGTTCTGTAAGTTTTGAGCACTGTAAATAAAATTATATTTATTTTCTTTTTCAGGTCTTTATTTCCATTAAATATAATATGAGCACTAAAAAAATCTGTAGTTTAGAATATTAATGTATATTAAAACCAATAAATATTTAATATTATATCTATAAATATATTTTTAAAAAAAATTGAAATTTTTAATTTCTTTTCCTTGATTTTTTTTCCTGATTAAATCTTATGCATTTATATCTATGTAATATATAAATCTTACTCGTATAAGTCTTAAGTAATATTTAAAAAAAATTTTATTAAAAATGAACAACAGTTTTAGCATAATTGAAATTACATAAAGATTTTTTTAGCAAACGGAAAAAAAAAACCTTTCAGCAATAAAACAGTTTAAAATAACTGCCTACTTTCAAGATCTTTTTCTCTGTGTAATAAAATTTAACCACATTGATTATTATTTAACCACAATAGAATAAAAAAGCTATATTTTCTGAATATTGAAGAGGAAATTTTGTCAAAACCACTTTTTAAAAAAACAGTTCTCTATTTTCATGAAATGGAAAACAATTTCTTAAAATTAATTGAGTTTCTCAGTCAATGACATATTTTTTCCTTGTGGTTGCTAAGGAACAAATTTGTCTAAACGATAAGATGAAGCATCTGCACAACTCGCTTAAAAATGATTTATAATAGTCACTAAATATAAATATCAGGTATGAACACAAAATATTTAAAATGATAGAAAAATTATTAAAAATAAGCATTAACTTCATGATAACTGTTAGTGAACTGATAGCATCATATTAACTATTTATTCTTTAAAACACCCATAAATATCAATATCAAACTTTAATATAAAATTAAGTTTTTTGACTGACATTCTAGGCACAAATTAAAAAGACTAGACAACACAACACGAAGCAAGCTAGTATAATTAGTGCTACATTAAACATGATAAATAACATTGATATGAATGACCGATATGAATAATCTTTAGGGATATGCTATCAGATAAATATACTCACAATTTCTTTGATTGTTCCATGAGGATTTTCAGCAAATTGATCTCTTTGAGCAGTTGAGGCCAGCTCAATGCTCAGTTTCAAAATAATTTTTCGAACTTCAACATAACTATCTTGTCCAACAAAAGGATACCTGGAAAAAATGCTAACCATTAAAACCTTTAAAAATATGATTAATTAATTACACTGTGAAAAAAGAAAAATCATTACCTGTCTAACCAAGAAATTAAAGATTTGACTAGATTGATTAAATCTGAAACTGCAGAAAGAGTTTCAACAGATACTCTCTCCTTCTTCCCAGTGTTAGCATAATCTTGGCACACTCGTTTCAAATCATTGAAGAGACTCTGAGCTTTGCAACCCAACTTAAGAGCTAAGGATTGTAATGTCTCTGATGTTAGATTATAATGCTGAAAAGATTATAAAAAGAAAGAAATTAAGCTAAACCAAAATCACAAAAGTTTTCAAGAGAGTATAAGAGATACAGGGGCCATATTTGCAATTAAATACAGCAAAATAGAAAGCATCATCATAAAGTGTCGAATTAAAAGAAACTTTTTTTCTCAAAATTCCAAAAAACACTACCTTTACAAGAAATCCTAGATTAAATTGACCTGTGCTAGACATAAATTATCTCATAAAACTAGGATATTTTATAACAATAAATGTAAAACTGTGTTTTAAAGAATAATAAGTTATAATTACTATGTATGTAACATTAGTAATGAAACTTTTTTTCTCAAAATTCCAAAAACAGGAGCTTTACAAAAACTCCTAGATTGAATTGACTTGTGTACAATGAATAATCTCATTAAACTAGAATATTTTATAACAATAAATGTAAACCTGTGTTTTAAAGAATAATAAGTTATAATTACTAAGTATGTAACATTAGTAATGAAGAAATCAAATAACTTTTACATTTAAATGGTAAGAAAGTTAAATGGTAAGAATGATTTATAAAAATAAGATAGATATAAAGATTTTGAAAGAAGAAAAAATTATTAAAAAATGTTAAAAATATTCAAATTTAAAAATTTTTAAACTTGATAATAAATATTGCAAAAAAAAATTCTTTTTATCTTTATGTCATTAACATATAAAGAGAAAAATCAATATTTGTTTAAACTTACCAATTGCCTAAGTTGTTCAACTGCTTCTAAAACTAACTCTTGATGACCAATCTTGGTCATATTCAAATTAGCTAGGTCATCTTTGGCTAGTGTCAACAGCTGACAACCATTGACTTTTTTATTAACGAAGAATTGAGTATATGGTTGGATCTCATCTTCAAGACCTAAAAAAACATTGCAACAATTAGAAAAAAATAATTTATCCGAAAAACAGAATAGCACACTTAACTTATTCTTGTAAGGAAAAAAATTTTATCATCGAAATAAGTATGACTCTTCAACTTAAAAGGCATGCTTTAATAAATGAGGGTGCTCAACCCAATACTTGCTATCACTGGCCTACCACCAGAACTGGTTGACTAGCAATCTGAACCCATTACACTTGCACTTAACACTTAACTTCATGGAACCACTGATGACTTTCATATGAATGCACAAATATTTTATTTTTATTTAAAATTACATCATATTAAAAAGTAATTTTACAATGTGTGTAAAGTAATAAAAACTTCATTGAACAATAAATTAATTTCTTCCGAGAGACAAAAACAAATAAACTTTTGATTAGACCTATAAAAGAGATGTACTACCTTTTTTTTTCTTTAGTGGGCCACAAAAACTAAAAAATGCATGTTGTGGGCCAACATGAGAAAAGCAAATTGCAATCATAAAAATGTAAGATGTATGAAAGTAACATAGATATAAGTAGTAGGCGTGTAAAATTCGTAAACAATTGCATTTTCCTCCAAGTACTGAACTCATAGCCAGCCATATATAAAAGTTAAATTTTTTTAGGCTAAAAAAAAAGACATATATTTTTTTTATTAAATTTTTTCTTATTAAATAGTTTTTTATGCATATTTGAAATTGTTCAAGGGCCAAGTTATAAACTTCGGGTGTCAAATTTGGACTTCGAGCAATAGGTTGCGCATAATTGATCTATAATAAAGGTTCTTCTTTTAAGTAGTGCTCTTTACAACAATATGAAAACAACAGCAAACAAAGGCCATACTCAAGAGGAAAGAGACAGGAAAATTGGGATTGCTGAGTGCTAAGTTGAAATTTCTTACAAGTTACGTTTTTAATTAATTTTCATTAAAAAGAAAATCGTTGAATATTCCCTTTATACTTAAAAAGAGTAATAATGATAATAACCTCTTCTAAACATTTAGTTTTCAGAAGAAATAAGCACTAATGACACAGGTGGAAGTTTTTAGTAAGTTAATGAAAATAAATACTCCAACTACAGCAGTGTAAACTATAATTTTAAAAAAACGGCTTTCTCAAAAATTTTATAAAATAAGACTTTTTGCTTCTGAATTTTTTTTGTCCTTGACTTCCAAATTACTAAAACAAGAAAAATTAGTAAAAACATTTCTCCCATCTTATAAATGAGAGAAGATTCCAAAATCGTTGAGGCATACTACAGAAAGTTGAAATGACTTCTTGTACATGGAGTATTAAAGAATATAATCAAACTAATAAATAAATTGTAACTAAGTAAGAGTAAGTTTGAAAGTAACTTGTTATTTTATTGTAATTGTTGCCAATTTAACCTCACCTGAATCAAATAAAAAAATAATTTTTAATCATTCCAATTTTTTTTTATTATTAAGGAGGGGAAAAAATTCTTTTTTAGCCTTTCAAAAGAAAAAAAATAGTTGTAATTATATAACAACAAAACTTTAATTTAAAACATTCTGCTTGTAAACTTAAAATATCATCAAATAATAAAAACATACCCTTCAGTAAAGGAAATGAAAATATCCATAATTAAATATAAAAAGTATGTTGAAGACAACATATTGTGTTTTTTTTTTCCTTAACAAAATCATAGGATGCATTTCTTCTCAAAATATTATGAAATAAACTCACTAAACTAATTAAAAATAAATGGATGAAAGCAGAGAATAGAAGTTGGTTTTTTTTTAATATGATAAATATACCCATCTAGTCCCAGAACGAGAACAATTACAATTTAAAACTAAAAGAATCATCTAAATAAAAATAAATGCATAAATTTTTAGCCAATTAAAGTCAATGTAGCTTGCTATGTCTTAAGTTGTGACTCATTGTCATTATGATATATTTTAACTAAGTATCATTATTTTATTTTTTGTGAGTGTGTTTCAGCAATAGATTAATATACAGTAGGGAACCGATTATCCGGAACGGTCGGGACCATCGCTATTCCGGATCACTGATTTTTCCGGTTTTCTGAATCGCTACAAAAAACCGTTTTTTTTATTGTTAAACCCAACTTAAAAAAAAGTATTTGAAAATAATCTTAAAAAGAAGAAAAAACGATTAAGTAATACACTAATGATTATTTCCAAAATGATGGTAAGGTAAAAATCTTTCAAAAAGAAAGAAAAATCCTAAAATCTTATGAGGAAAAAAAATCTTTTTTTAAACAAATGGCGAGAAAATTTATCGAATTACGTTCCGGTTTTTTGGTTTTCCGGTTTTCTGATTTCCGGATAACGGGTCCTGTACTGTATCTGTTTTTATTCCAATTAATTAAAAAATCTCCATTGATTCAGAAAAAAGTCTTGTTTCTTATTCCAACATTTAGAATGTATAATATTTGAATTATGTCCAATTACATTCAAATTGTTATAAAGAAATATTCTAAAGAGAGAGCAGAATTCTTTTAAAAAATATATATATTACAGCTGCAAGAGTAAATTTGATGCTTCTTTTGTGTCTCTTTATTGCTACTTCTTAGAAAATTCATAAAGAAGGCTATACCTAATTAATAATCAAGACCATACTCAAAAAGGAGGAAGATACCAAAAATTGTCAGCGGGTCCAGAAAATTTACTTACAAAAAATATATGTGTAATTGTTTCCTAAAAAAATTCTTTATATTTTCATAAAAACTACAATTTTTAAAAAATAGTCTACGAAACTATAGTCCAAAATCCAAAGACCTTTTTCACTTCAAAGAAGGACCTGTATAGCCTATGTCCAGCTTTATAAATAACACAAACTTGTAAACATTAACTTGTTTTGTTTAAAGGAGGAGAAACAGATAACATAATTGATTGATATCAATTTCTATCCAATAAAATTGGAAAAATTATAAACTTCAAACAGTGTAGTAAAAACTCTTTGGTTATAGAAAAAGTAAGGAGGGGAAATTAATCCTTACTTTCTTTTTATTATATCTCGGTTGATGGTTATAAAATGGTATTTGCTCGTAATTTATCATTATTTACAGTCTAAGTATTATATAATTCATATTAGATGATTTATTTGCACCATAAGATGATTAAAAGAATAATAAATTAAAAAATATATTTAGAATCTAAAAAAACCTTCATGGCATAATAAAGGCTCTTTAGCATTAAAATTATTCTTAATATTTAAATTCTCAATTCAAATTAATTCTTACTCTCTCAATTTGTTGATGGATTTCATATATATGGTTGTTCATAATTTAATATTATTACATGCAGTATTACAAAATAATTTATATGAAGTAATTTATTTCAGGGTTCGTTGATTTAAATCAGCTTGATTTAAATCACCATTTAAATCATGATTTAAATCAAATGATTTTTTTTAAAAAAATCATTGATTTAAATCAACTAATTTTTTTTATCGATATATATATTGATTTTAAAAGTTAAAAAACAGTGTTTTAAATTTTTGATACTTTTATTATTTTCTTTTTTCTTAGTATTAAAATTCAATTTAAATAAATTGCTGCATTAATTAATTTTAGTTAACAAAATTACACTTAATATGTACATATATATGTTTCTCTTCCTTGGTGTGTATTAAATTCCAACACATTTGAAATTACATTTTTAAAAATCTTTTGATTCTTGAGATTGAAAGTACAGATTAAAGTAAACATTTAATGCTGTCTTAATATAGACTTGCATAGCTGTAGAAAGTAATTAATAAACATGAATTTTTTTCAAAAAATAATACAAATAATGTTAATTAAAATTCTACCTTTTGAATGAAAAAGCGTGAATTAAAATCTACATCATATTTTATTGGTGGAAAATGTGTATTTCTGAAGCTTGAGGTTATGTTAAAAAGAAATTACCCTAATATGCCAAAAACAGAAAAAGAAAAAAAGAGGGCTGATGAATTCAGATGTATTTTTCCAAATATAGTGTCATTCTTCCCTTTCAAACTCTTTCAAAGTCTATTTGATGCAGTAGGGTTATTAACTGGTATTTTTTTCTCATAATATGTTTACAGTATCTTTGACATTATCTGATTTTCTATAAAGAAATTTTGTGAAAAAAAATTCCAATGAGTACATAGATTTTCTAATTTTTTTTTAGCTTAACTTATCTATTTTGATATAGAATTAAAAATGAATATTTTAATATAAAAATATATAGATTAAATATTTATTTATTATTTGATGAATGACTACATTTATAAACACAGTCTGCTACATTTATTTTGTCATTTTAAAAATCAAGAGGAAAAAAAAGAAATCACAATTTTAAATTAAAGTTATGGTTTGCTAACTGAAACTTTGTTTTAATAGTTAAAGTACAGGGGTCTGTCCAAGCCAAATTTACTACCGTTTAACGGTACCTTTACAAATTCAACTTTAGGAAAAATGATAGAATAATCACACAAAATACTTTTTCTTAAAATTTTATTTTTTTGTCTCGTAAGAAACGATAAATCCATATTTTTACTATATTTGTGTTGATTCTATAATATAAGTTTTAATTTTCACAAAATAGGTACCTCTCAGAAAAACCCAGACAGACCCCTGAAGTATTCTTTAAATTCTCTATTTCATCTAGTCTTTAAATTTTAATCATGCATTTGTTTCAAAATGGTTGCTATGCATTCAAAACCATGTATTATAATGAAAAATTATTTTAGTTAAAGCTTCTAAAATATTGTTACAATATAGTTTTAATATTAAGTTAATTTGATTAAACATTTATAATTTTTTTTAATCATAAATTAAAGTTCTTACAGTGAATTTAAATAAAAATCAAAAAAATCTGATTTAAATCAGAAAAATCCGATTTAAATCAAAAAAATCTGATTCTTTTGATTTTTTTAAAAAAAGCAAAAAAATCACGAACCCTGATTTATTTCCATAATAAACTTGTTAAGCAATTATTAAATTAAAAATAAACTTTAAAATTAATTAGAAAAAAACTAATTTAAATAAATTTGAAATGCTAATTTCAGACAGGCATTTTATTAGTTTATACATATTTGAATAATATTAACCTAAAGATGTTAATACATTACAACTTTTTCCTGAAAAAATGAAAGAGCACTCTCTCAAGTGTTTTCAGAATGTTTACTTACATTATTTCTGAAAAACTTGCATAATCAATAGTTACTAAATACAATGTTCTTACTAGAGTAACATTTCTTTTGACATTTATGCTTATGTCAAAATCATTGACTCTTTTATTAAGAAAATCATCAGACAACTATATACATATTTTTTAAGTGCAATGAGATCAACCTATGAACAATCTCTTAAGCTTTCGATGCTTTCTGAGAAATTTTATCTTATTACTAAGGCCCGGATTTTGATGACATTTGCATTATTTGTCTTTTAGGGCATTTTTCTTTAAATTTTGGGGCGTATTTTGCATTTTAAGGCATTTTTTAAGTTTTTTCTTAATTTTTTCCAACTTTAATTATTTTTTATCAAATTTTATTATTACACTGGCTTTCAAACAATGAAGAAAATCTCTAGGATATTAACAGGTGAAGCAACATCTTTTCAAATTGAAGAAGAATTGTCAGGAAGTGAGTATCAGTTTCAAGTATGCACCAATAATATCAGTAGACGTTGAAAGCTTCTCCAGGTATAAAAATTTACTTTCAGACAAGAGTTCGTTTACATTTCAAAATATCAAAAAACATTTAATAATCCAATGTAATTCTGATATTTAGTATTGTTATGAGATGGAGGTTTTGGTATTCATTAAAGTTTCTATACAAAATGAAAATGTTTTAGAGAATATATATATATATATATATTTTTTGTTGTTATTTTAGGATATAAAAGCATATTTTCCAAACTTTAATGAACGTAGAACAATTATTGCATTGCTTTATATTTTTTGAAATGACTCATAATAATTTTAAAGAGTAAAACATTGTTTCAGTTCAATATTTTTACTTTATTTAAGTCATGTCATAAGGCATTTTTAGCACAATTTTTGCATTTTTAAGGCCATTTTTTGCACTTTTTAAGGGCATTAGTTGAGATTTTTTAGGTCATTAAAATCCGGGCTCTACTTATTACCAATATTGAACAGAAGAGTAGGAAATCGGTTTTATTGTTTTTAATGTTACAATTTAATCTCTGTGTCTCTATTTATTTTAAATTTTGAACCCTCCAAAAAAAAAAAAAACTTCTAGATTAATCAACAAACAAGGAGAAAATTTATTTTCAGGAAAAACTTTATCTTTGAAACTAACACATATTTGTATTACGCAGAGAAAAAATCTCAAGAGCTTGACATAGTTAATGTTACTGCAAGAGAACTTAAACCTAACCAGACTGGTTGGAAAGTAGATTGAGCTGTAATGAGTAAGTAACACACTTAGCAATAAAATTTAGTTTTAAGTAACTCATGGACAATTTTAGGGATACATGCTTCTTTTCAATATAAAATTCCTTATTGGGAATATGGTATTTTTCAGACAATTCCATAAAGAAATTGTTTGAAATTAATAAATTCCACTTATTACTCAGTGTTTTCATCTCAGAAAAAAAATGGGTGAGAATTTCTCACCCTTTCTCAAAAACAGGGTGAGATTTTAAAAAGTTAAGTGAGATTTCAAAAATTAAAAAAAAAAACACGTAAAGAGACTTGAAAAAAAATAAAATTTCTTTAATTATGATGCATTTTTAACATCTTCTAATTTTTAAAGCATTGAATATTTTTGCTGCATCATCCTATGGAAAATGTTCTACATCTACTTTTTCATCAGCTATTCTCATTAGGTTGCTCAAATGCGTATTTGTTTCGTTTTGATCGCTTCTACCCACATTTGTTTCATTTTCATTTGTCCGTTTCGGAGTAGAAGATATTGGCTTTACAAGGTATTTGTCCATCTTACATTAACGAGCAAAAACTTTTAACGTCTTACATGAAGAAACCTTACCTACGGTAAACACGTGGTTGCAGAGAAATGCGTTCTGAAAGAGGTTCCATGGTTCTGAAGGATGGTGTTCTGTTGTTCTTAAAGGTTCTGAACAATACTGGTAAATAGGGAA
>NC_092212.1:73712049-73737506 GCF_043381705.1 Parasteatoda tepidariorum
AAGAAACTTCTTTTTTTCTCAAAATTCCAAAAAACACTACCTTTACAAGAAATCCTAGATTAAATTGACCTGTGCTAGACATAAATTATCTCATAAAACTAGGATATTTTATAACAATAAATGTAAAACTGTGTTTTAAAGAATAATAAGTTATAATTACTATGTATGTAACATTAGTAATGAAACTTTTTTTCTCAAAATTCCAAAAACAGGAGCTTTACAAAAACTCCTAGATTGAATTGACTTGTGTACAATGAATAATCTCATTAAACTAGAATATTTTATAACAATAAATGTAAACCTGTGTTTTAAAGAATAATAAGTTATAATTACTAAGTATGTAACATTAGTAATGAAGAAATCAAATAACTTTTACATTTAAATGGTAAGAATGATTTATAAAAATAAGATAGAAAAAAGATTTTGAAAGAAGAAAAAATTATTAAAAAATGTTAAAAATATTCAAATTTAAAAATTTTTAAACTTGATAATAAATATTGCAAAAAAAAATTCTTTTTATCTTTATTATGTCATTAACATATATAGAGAAAAATCAATATTTGTTTAAACTTACCAATTGTCTAAGTTGTTCAACTGCTTCTAAAACTAACTCCTGATGACCAATCTTGGTCATATTCAAATTAGCTAGGTCATCTTTGGCTAGTGTCAACAGCTGACAACCATTGACTTTTTTATTAACGAAGAATTGAGTGTATGGTTGGATCTCATCTTCAAGACCTAAAAAAACATTGCAACAATTAGAAAAAAATAATTTATCCGAAAAACAGAATAGCACACTTAACTTATTCTTGTAAGGAAAAAAATTTTATCATCGAAATAAGTATGACTCTTCAACTTAAAAGGCATGCTTTAATAAATGAGGGTGCTCAACCCAATACTTGCTATCACTGGCCTACCACCAGAACTGGTTGACTAGCAATCTGAACCCATTACACTTGCACTTAACACTTAACTTCATGGAACCACTGATGACTTTCATATGAATGCACAAATATTTTATTTTTATTTAAAATTACATCATATTAAAAAGTAATTTTACAATGTGTGTAAAGTAATAAAAACTTCATTGTACAATAAATTTATATCTTCCGAGAGACAAAAACAAATAAACTTCTGATCAGACCTATAAACAGGGGTGATTATGAGCTCAAGCCAAAATTCCGGAAAATAACTTGAGTTAAAAAAAAAGTTTAAATTGAAAAAAATTTAAACAAGTTTATTTTTCCTTTTTCTCAATATTTCTTAGTTTACTTAAAATTTACTTAAATAAATTTACAATTTTACACATACCTATACCATTTACACATACCTATGATGACCTGGAGAAGTAATTAAAATTTACAAATATGTCTTTTTTTCCTGAGTTTATGATTATAACTATTTACTGATAAAAAATGAATATTAATCATGATTATAAGCTTATGAAGTATCTCTCTGGATCTCCCTTACAAACAAATAAAATAAACTGTGTTTTTAAGTTCCACCTTTGAAAAATTGATTTTCAGAAACTTCTGTGATCAATGATTTTTTTAAACTTCTGGACCTTCAATCTCCGGAAACTTCCGGATCACTGTTAGCGAAAAAATTCGGAATTTTTCCGGAGCACAATCAGCCCTGTATAAAAGAGATGTATACTACCTTTTTTTTTCTTTAGTGGGCCACAAAAACTAAAAAATGCATGTTGTGGGCCAACATGAGAAAAGCAAATTGCAATCATAAAAATGTAAGATGTATGAAAATAACATAGATATAAGTAGTAGGTGTGTAAAATTCGTAAAAAAATTACATTTTCCTCCAAGTACTGAACTCATAGCCAGCCATATATAAAAGTTTAACTTTTTTAGGCTAAAAAAAAAAGACATAAATTTTTTTTATTAAATTTTTTCTTATTAAATAGTTTTTTACACATATTTGAAATTGTTCAAGGGCCAAGTTATAAACTTCGGGTGTCAAATTTAGCCTTCAAGCAATAGGTTGCGCATAATTGATCTATAATAAAGGTTCTTCTCTTAAATAGTACTCTTTTCAACAATATGGAAACAACAGTGAACAAAGGCCAAACTCAAGAGGAAAGAGATAGGAAAATTGAGATTGCTGAGTGCTCAGTTGAAATTTCTTACAAGTTACGTTTTTAATTAATTTTCTTTAAAAAGAAAATTATTGAATATTCCCTTCATACATACAAAGAGTAATAACGATATTAACTATAAATACTCCAACAACAGGACTGTAAACTATAATTTTAAAAAAAGGCTTTCTCAAAAATTTTATAAAATAAGACTTTTTGCTTCGGAATTTTTTTTGTCCTTCACTTCCAAATTACTAAAACAAGAAAAATTAGTAAAAATATTTCACCCACTCTATAAATGAGAGAAGATTCCAAGGTTGTTAAAGCATTCTACAGAAAGTTGAAATAATTTCTTGCATATGGAGTGTTAAAGAATAAAATCAAACAAATAAATGAATTGTAAGTAATAAGAGTAAGTTTGTAAGTAACTTGTTGTGTAATTGTTGTCAATTTTACCTTACGTGGAATCAAATAAGAAAATGATTTTTAATTACTCAATTTTTTTTTTTTAATTGAGGAAAAAAAAATTTTTTTTCAGCCTTTCAAAAGAAAAAAATAATCGTAAATACCATTAAATATCATCATAATTATAAATATCATCAAATAATAAAAGCATGCCCTCCAGTAAAGGAAATAAAAAATACCCATACTTAAATATTAAAAGTATGTTGAAGATAACATTTCGTGTTTTTTTCTTTTCAAAATCATGTGATGTATTTCTTCTCACAATATTATGAAATAAACTCACTATACTAATTAAAAATGAATGGATGAAAAGCAGAGAATATAAGTTAGGTTTTTCTTTTAATATGCTAAATATACCCATTTAGTCCCAGATACAATTACAATTTAAAACTAAAAGAATAATCTAAAAAAAAAAATTAATGAATAAATTTATAGCCAATTAAAGTCAATGTAGCTTGTTATGTCTAAAGTTGTGACTCATTGTCGTTGTCATAGATTTTAACTAAGTATTATTATTTCATTTTTTGTGAGTGTGTTTCAGCAATAGATAAATATATCTGTTTTTATTCCAATTAATTAAAAAATCTTCATTGATTCAGAAAAAAGTCTTGTTTCTTATTCCAACATTTAGAATGTAATAAGTACAGAACCCGTTATCCGGAAATCAGAAAACCGGAAAATCAAAAAACCGGAACGAAATTCGATAAAATTTCCCGCCATTTTAAAAAAAAAAAATTTTCCTTTTAAGATTTTAGGATTTTTCTTTCTTTTTTGAAAGATGTTCACCCTACCATCATTTTGGAAATAATCATTAGTGTATTACTTCATCGTTTTTTCTTCTTTTTAAGATTATTTCCAAAAAAAAAAATATTTTTAGTTGGGTTTAACAATAAAAAAACGGCTTTTTGTAGCGATTCAGAAAACCGGAAAAATCAGTTATCCGGAATAGCGATGGTCCCGATCGTTCCGGATAATCGGTTCCCTACTGTATATGAATTATCATGCCTAATGTTATAATGAAGTATTCTAAAGAGAGAGCAGAATTCCTTTAAAGAGAATAAATATATTACACCAGTTTCTGCAAGAGTGAATTTAAGGCTTATTTTGTTTCTCTTTATTGCTACTTCTTAAAAAATTCATAAAGGCCATAATAAATAATCAAGCCCATACTCAAGAAGGAGGAAGAAACCAAAAATTGTCAGCGGGTCCAGAAAATTTACTAATATGTTTAATTGTTTTTTAAAAAAAATTCTTTACATTTTCATAAAAACTACAATCTTTTAAAAAGAGTCAACAAAATGACTGTCCAAAATCCAAAGACCTTTTGTGCTTCAAAGAAGGGTCTGTATAGCCTATGTCCAGCCTTATAAATAACACAAACTTGTAATACATTAACTTGTTTTGTTTAAAGAAGGAGAAACATTAAGATACATAAATTATTAATATCAATTTCTATCCAATAAAATTGGAAAAATTATAAATTTCAAACAGTGTAGTAAAAACTCTTTAGTTACAGAAAAAGTAAAGAGGGGGAATTAATCCTTACTTTCTTTTTATTATATCTCAGTTGATGGTTATAAAATGGTGTTTGTTCATAATTTTAAGTATTACATAATTTATATTAGATGATTTATTCGCACAATAAAAAGATTAAAAGAACAATAAGTTATTAAATTTAAAAATATATTTAGAATCTACTAATAAAGGATCTTTAGTATCAAAATTATTCTTAATATCTAAATTCTCATTCAAATTAATTCTTACGCTCTCAATTTGTTGATGAATTTCATATGCATGGTAGTTCTTAATTTAATATTATTACATGCAGTATTAAGAAATAATTTGTATTAAACATTTTATTTCCATATTAAACTTATTAAAACAATAATGAACCATTAAATCAAAAATAAATAAACTTTAAAACTAATTAGAAAAAAACTAATTTAAATATTTGAAATGTTAATTTTAGACAGGTATTGTTATGTTTCATACATTTTTGAATCATGTTAACCTCAAAATAATACATTCATTCTTTTTCCTGAAAGAATGGAAGAGCCAGGCATTTTCAGAATGTTTACTTACATTATTTCTGAAAAACTTATATGGTCAATAGTTACTCAATACAATGTTCTTACTAGAGTAACATTTCTTTTGACATTTATGCTTATGTCAAAATCATTGACTCTTCTATTAAGAAAATCATCAGACAACTATAAATGTATTTCATGTGCAATGAGATCGACCTATAAACAATCTCTTAAGCTTTCGATGCTTTGTGAGAAATTTTATCTTATTACCAATATTGAACAGAAGAGTAGGAAATCGGTTTTATTGTTTTTCATGTTACAATTCAATCTCTGCGTCTCTATTTATTTTAAATTTTGAACCCTCTAAAAAAAACAAAAAAAAAACTTAACTTTGTTTTCAAAAGAAGAAAATTCAGAGAAAATTTGTTTTCAGGAAAAACTTTATCTTTGAAACTAACACATATTTGTATTACACAGAGAATAAATCTCAAGAGCCTCACATAGTTAATGTTACTGCAAGAGAACTTAAACCTAACCAGACTGATTGGAAAGTAGATTGAGCTGTAATGAGTAAGTAACACACTTACCAATAAAATTTAGTTTTAAGTAACTCATGGACAATTTTAGGGATACATGCTTCTTTTCAATATGAAATTCCTTCTTGGGAATATGGTATTTTTCAGACAATTCCATAAAGGAATTGTTTGAAATTAATAAATTCCACTTATTACTAATAGTAGTACTACAAATAAACATATGCAATAGAGGTACATTCGCAATCACTGCAATTCTAATGATTTGTTTGTTTTATATCACTTTACATTTGAGTTAGAGTTCAACTTGATAATTATTTCAGGGTGTTGTAATTTTCACAAACATTTGAGTGCACAATACCTTTTAATGAGATGCAGGCAGGAAAAATTATTCATTTGAATAGTTTAAAACAAAATCAAGTTTTTTTTTTTAAATATTTAGAAAATAATTTCTTGTTCATCTATTCTTTGCGAATCAAATTTTAATAGTAGTTAACTTCGTAATTATCTTTATGGGATGAGTAAACATCTCGTATATGGCAGTCTGCTAAATGTATCTAATGTGATGTGAAAATCAAAAAGTCGAATTTTTGATGAAAATTTAGTTTATTGTTCCACTAATTTTAAAAAAAATATTTTTATATCCTTCAATTGAAAAATTTGAATTAAAAAATTTATAATTTTATTTTTAAATGCTTAAATTACTATATTAAAAAATATATACATTAGTGCTTTGATTATTTATTTATTTGCTTTATGGCTGTTTAAATCAATTTTTAAGAAATTGGAATGTTTTTAAATTGAATTGAACAATTGAAGAGCTTGATGAATGGGTATTAAAGTTAATTGATTTAAAGCAAAAAGATCTTTTTTAAGGAACTGACTAAAATTATTTTTTTTAATTAATGAATTCTTAAATTAATGTTAAATTTTATTTTTCAAAATATGACTTTCGTTCTCATTTAATGCAATCACTGCAATAAATATTTTTAAAAAATAATAATATAAATTAAATAAGCTCACTTTTATAAAGTAGTTCAGAAAACACAATTTCTCTTTAGCAGCCTTTTGCAATTCGTCTTAAAATAAATTTTTAAATCAATTTACTGAAGATAGCTTTTATTTTTTAAGAAAATAAAAATTTTATTTTTACATAACTCAACAAAAAACTCACTTGCAAATATATTAATATATTTTCAGTGCAAGGTGATTTATGTTTAATATTGAAAAGAAGCATGTATCCCTAAAATTAGCAATATATATTATTGGCCATTATAGCGCATTCCAACCAGTCTGGTAATATGGTATTTTTGAAATATCAGGATAATGGACATGGGAAAATTGTTAACATACAATCTTAAGTTACCATATATATAATCCATATAACACATTGAGTGTTACATATCATCTAAATTTATGTAAATGCATACTGATTAGATTTAATAATAGTTCATGTTAAAACATTGAATAAAACCTATGTTTTATTAAAATTATGATTCAGAACTTTAATTAAACAGGATTTTAAAGAAATTAATCAAAATGTTTCTAATGCTATCATAATAATTCTTAAAATTAGATTATTATTGCTTAAGTTCAGAAACTTAAGTAAGCATAGGGGGTTGCTTATTTTTGCTTACAAGGGAGAGGGTTAAAAAAACACTGAGAAGATGCTAACATAATAATTGAAAAGTTTCAAATTAGAAATTATGTTAAAAATTTAGAATTATTCATAAACCGTGAAGAAAAGCACTGTCTACAATGTACAAAATTACTACCTACTTTAAATTTCTAACATGAAAATATTGGTTTTAAAAGAAATATTAATGCTTTCATATTTCAAACTTTAATCTACTTCTCTGCATAGGTATGTTACTGAATGTTCCTAGATGTGTTTTCTGATTTCTTGAATGGCTTAAATAAAAATTTTACAATAAAAAAACTGATTTGAGATGAAGTCTCCTTTAATTGGCCACCAGTCACCCATATTTTCATACCTGAAGTAACTGATCTGTCAAATAAATTAAAAGGTGCTATGTTTTGTGCTATGTTGACTAAAGCAAAAACACAACCTGATAAAAAAACACATATGAAAATATTTTAATGCTGCTTTTTGTTTTTATCCAATGATCTATGATTCACAATGATCTAATAGATTTAAAGTGTCTTCTTCAATCCCAAAAACATACTTTAAGGAATTAATTAGTTTCTTTTTATCAGAAAAATAATCTAATTTTTTTATTTTTAATTATAGAAACAAAAACATAATCTTACTGAAAGACTTTTTTTTTTCCTTTTTAAGTATTCTTTGTAATAAATGCTTATTAGCTAATTTTTTCCTGCCATATTCTCTACAAAAATTTCCATACTTTTTAAAATTTTTAACCCATTAAAAAAAATTTTAAACGATTTTTTTTTTTTTAATATATTAAAGGAAGATTATTTGCCTTCTATTTATCTAACTCATAACACAAAACTGTTTCAAAAGTGTTTTTAAATAAATAATAGAAATAAATACCTACATAAAACTATAATGCATCAAAACATTTTTCACATTTATTATTAAAATCGTTTTAAGATAGAATTTAATAGTTTTAAGATATTCCTGCACTGGGTGATATTGTTATTCCATAACATCCCTAAATCTGTTTTTGTATTACGGCTGATGCTTTGATGTTCGCCGTGCGTCAGATTTACCTGTCATTATAAAAATATTAATTGATACTGTTTTATGTTTACATGCACGCAATATTCTATTTTATAACTCTATTGAGCCGATCTTTCGCTTCAAATACGGGATGCTCCGGCTGGAACTTTACCCACCTGTAATTTGAAAGAGTACGTTAATTAATGTTCATGTTGAATGAACATAACTCACCCCGTAGCCAGTCTACTACATGTTCAGGATTCCACTCGGCAACGTTAACGTAAGCCATTCTATGTTCATGTTTCAATCACAAACAATAATCCACATCCTTGTTACGAATCCGGATACTGTATCCAACAAGTGATGCACTTGTCGCTATCCTTTGCTCTTCGTTATCCACTGATTTTATCAACCACTGTTTACATCACAATAACACCGTTTCAGGAATTCCTATCCAAAATATCGATGAAGCCACTGAGAAAAAAATTTTCAACACACAAACACAAAAGATAAAAAGCACCTAATTTATTAAATAAAAAAATTAATTAGTTGCAAAAAAGATAAAAACCAAGCATCTACCTAAGCAGATTAGTGGTGCTTGCTAGAATTATGAAAAGTGCTGCGGAGAGATCATTGAATGAAACAGGTTGCTGTAAAATGGTGTTTCAATTTCTCGCCAAAATGCCTTAAGCTAATCGCCAAGAGTAAGAAAGTTTCATTTTCTGTGTCACGCATTCGCTCTCTATCTTAATGACACAGAAAATTAAGAAAATATAAAAACAATTTAGAGGTTCTTTTTTAATTATAGTATTGTCTCGTGGGAAAGGTTGACAAATAGCCGACAGGTAATCAAAGGTAATAAAATACTGGTAACGATCTTTCTTATAAATGTTCTATTTCATTTATTGATCTGTCATGATTTTTTGAACCGGATTTTTGATAAATTTTTATACTGAAACTATAGATAGATAGATATTTATTTATGAGAAAAGTTAAGAAGAGAAAACAAGGGTGCATAGTTTCTTTGCAACATTAAAAATCATTATTGAAAAATAATTCATAATTAGACTTTTAATTTCTTTATTTAGTGATAATTAGAAAATAATTTGCCATTTTTTTACTATTTATTACTTTTATTTCTATTTTTTTCTCTTTATATTTTTCACAAACTTAAGTTTTACTGAACACTACAAAAAAAGCTAATAATTTTTTTTGTTTAAACAACAGCTTGTTATGTTTGATTAGAATCATACAACTGTTAAGCAAACAATTTTGAAACAAATTCGTTGTAAATGGCACCTTTGAATATTTTATCAGAAAAATTTTAAACAATAATAAAATAATGTTAATTATAAAATAATGAAAATGACATTAAAATGTGGATTATTTATATACAAACAATTTTGAGATCAACTCGTGGTAAATGGCGTATTTTAAATAGCTGATTCAAGAAATTTCTACAATAATAAAATTGGTATTAAAATATTAAGTATGATGTAATAATAATAATGACAATGCTTTTAAACTAATTATAATTATAAAAAGCGCTTTGTATGTTGACTTCAGATTCAAATATAAGCATTTTATGGTGTACAGAAGATTTTCACATATAATTATAATAATGAATAATTTGAGCTACAACTTTTTTTAAAAAAAGAAATGTTGATGAATTTAAAAAGACGCTTAAACATTAGTAACAAATTTTTAAATGTGAAAGTCAGTACATTTTCAACTTAACATTGCAAATTTTAAAATAATAATTTTTAGATTTCATTTTAATTTACAAATTACGCCATTTTTATACAAAAAACAGAATAAAATGGATAACATACCGTGGTAGATAAAATATCTCGTTTGTACTATCACTATTTTAATTTAAGTAGCGCGATGAGTTGGTTAAATATGAAATTATAAATTAGTTAAATATAAAAATAAAACCTTCCGCTGAGTGGGAGAAATTAGCAGCTGTGTAATATGCACGTTGAGAAAATTCCAGTTCTACTGTTAATGGTTGTCGAAGTGGCGAATTTGTACTGAACTTTTACATTTTTAATTTTTAATATTTATTGTAGTGATGAATTAGTAATTTATTTATTTTTCCAAAAAGATATTATAACGTTGCTATCGCAAATTAAATTTATCAGTGATCGCATATATATCGCAAATAATATTTCTTTTTGCAAAGTGTAAATCGAAATTTGTTACAGGTCCGTAGCCAAGGGAGGCAGACATGACAGTGTCGTTAGCGCCCCCCCCCCTGAAATTACGAAACAAATAAAATTCTATAAATAACTTTTTTTTACTAAATAATATATTATGCATTCTAAACAATGTATTTATTTTTTGATAACATTAGGTATTCAAATATTGATGATAATTCAAATATGCGAACAAATCTAAACCAGAAACGTATATATCCAAAAGGTAAAGTAAAAAAAATACTTGATGCCACCCTTTATTGTAGTGGGGTGCCGTACAAAGAGCGGTTACCCCCTTCCCTGAATAATAATGTTTGTTTCGTTTAGCGATTGTGTTAAAGAAATAGTTACTAAATAATATTTTGTAAACTTTATCAAAGTAATTATACGCTTCTTCAACTACTTGCATTATAGATTCGAACTTTTCTTCCTTCAGAAGTTTTAATTTTCTTTTTTTCGTCATATAATGCTTTTGAAGAAAATATTTCACGTGATATCTTTATATCTAGCGGCCTCTCATAAGTGATACTTGAGAAAAGATACGACTCAAAAGATGAAGAATAATCTTCGCTTTGAAAAGAGAACAAAAGCTGTTGTCTCATCCTCTCTTTGCTCGAGTAGATGCTTTCATAAAAAAATAAAAAGGAAAGAGAAAACAGAGCAATAAAAAATTCAATTTTTTTTCTCCATAAATTGTTAGGAGGGATTCATTTTCAAGAATTCATTCACTTCTGAGATATAAATGCAACTTACATTAAAAAAAAAAAAACTTTTCATCTTATTGTGTTAAAGTAAAATAAAGGCAATATTGTTTAAGGTTCAGTTTAAAAAAATTTTCAAATTTAGAGGTTAGAAATAAGTCGTTAAGTTCCTTTACAGAGAAAATTTTTAACAAGTGGTAATAAAAATAAAACATGTGTTGATATTTTAATTTCCTTGTAACTACCACTAAAAAAAATTTTTCCGAAAATGGTATATATATAACGTAAAATGGCACTTTAATATGAAACATCTCCAAACATTAACCTAAATATCCGACCAACTGTTAAACCTATTTTAGAACCCCAGGAAACCTGTTTAAATTAACTAAGAACCGTTCCAGCTTATTAAGATCTATTTGCAATTGTCAACTGAAATATTAACATTAGTAGAAAAATGTCGATAAAAAGAGGAACAAAGACGTACCTCAGGGAATGATTTTCCAATATATCAAATTTTGATTTTTGTAAACATTTTTCCTTAATATTTATATTTGCAGCAAAATTAGTCCTTTATCATTTGATAATTGGTTTAATAATTTTTTAAAGTTCATCTCTAGTCTAAAATCGTATTAATAAAGCAGTTGGGAACTAATTTTTTGTTACATTTAAACATGTACTTGATTTTACCTATTTCAAATGTGGGGATTTCAATTCTGAAATTAGTTTTGTTTGGCTACCAATATTCTTCAAAGAGTGTATTTAGTTGATTTTATATTTTCCAAATTGATCGAAGTTATGCTCAAAAATGTCATGTAACAAAATAAAAGTAAAACAATGCCCTTTAGTGTAATTCTAAAATACATTTAAAAGGCATGAAATCCTATTGGGTAGTATTCAGAGAATTCCAAAATTTAAATAAATTTATCATCAGGATTGGCAACTATAGCTCGATTACAAAATGATTTGGCAAGAATTAACCAAATATTGTAAAGGTATATATCTAAAGTTTGAGCTAACGCACTCGTTAATAAAATGATTAGTCACAGTAATAATGGTTAAGGTTGCCAATGGCACCATATATTTGAAGTTTATCTTTGTGAAATGAATCGTGTTCCACATACTATAGGGATGCAAACTTGCTTCGCGTTGAAGGCAATATTTTTCCAGCGGTAGAAAAATCTGTTTTAATTTAAGATTCTTTGTCTAATAAATTTGACTAAAATTATTTTGTCCACAACTACACATAAATAATATTAAAGTTCATATAAAGTATCACTTGGTATTCGCTTTCCCATCTTCGTCAATAATGATCTATACCAGGGGTTTCCAACTTACATGAGGCCGGGGGCTACAATTAGAAACACAAATCAAATGGCGGGCCGCAACTTTATCAAAATTTTATGTACGACTCTTTTATGTTTGAAGGAACATTAAATATTATTTCAGATTTTTACCAAGTTGTACTAAACAAAAGTATTGAATTACAAATTAAAATAATAGATTTTTAAAAATATTTAATTGCATATTAAAAAATTCGGGCTGCAATAACTTTAATATGCACCCATGTATTAAACAATTAATGTGTAACAGATATCTAATTGTTAAGATATAAAACTTTAAAACTTACATAGTAGCACACAAAATTGAGGTTTGTCAGCTGCAACCACCTGAAAATAGATATTTACATTTTAAATTTAAAATTTACAAATGTGTGTCAAATATTTTCATCCAAAATGAGTGGTTTCAAGAAGTTATATCGGAGAATTTCTTCGAGAAAATTTTTGATACACATATGCTAAATTATATTCACAAAATACAAAAAAAAAAAAAAGAAATAAAAGAGATACACGATTATTTTTGTATTTGAATAAATATTTTCTTGGGTGTAAAACCTGAGAAATAATTTTTTTTCTTTCTTTGCACCGTTGATATGATAAATTTCACAGAAACGAAGAAATTAGGTTTTTATTACAGAGAAAAGTATTTTAAACCCATATAGATTTTTCGCAAAAATTTTCCGCAAACAACTAGAAATGACAACTAATATATTTTAGTTCGCGGGCCGCAAAAAAAGTCTGCTTGGGCCGCCAGTTGGAAACCACTGATCTATACCATTTATTTTTTTCGCTCCGTCTGTAGATATGTATAAACTAATTTTTCGTTATTGAAAATACTCACTCCGTTGTACATATGTAAATACTAATTTTTTCGATTATGTAAATATATTATATTATTCGGATTTTTGGTATTCGTGCTTGCATTTTATCAATTTTTACTCGAATCCTTTTTTTTTCTTGTTTATATTCTTTATTTTATTGTACTGTTTACTTTTACCTCCGTCCGATCGCATTCTTCCGTTGTCGTTGGCAAATACTTTCAATTGAAGAGGCAAGTGCCGCAAGGCAAGTACCTAGCTCAATACCCTCACATTAAAGCATTAGCTTTCCCAGGATGAATTTTTCGAGATGTCAGCTGAATTAACTAATTTTCTAAAGGATTTAGTTTTAAACTCTATAACAGAGGTGTCAAACTCAACTTTCCAGAGGGCCGCATAATAAATTTAGAATGCGTAGGCGGGCCAGATTCAAAAAAATAAAATGTACTGAATTATTATAACATTTTATTTATTTAATTATATAGTATATAATATACGGTTGTTAAAAATCACATCGAAGTTATAAAAGAGGATAATTGTGATAGCGGGCCGTATTGATACGACCCGGGGGCCGTATCTTTGACATGACTGCTCTATAACAATCTATAAAATATTTTGTAGAAAGCTGAACAACCGGTAACCCAGATACTATTTCAAAAACTGTTGTCTAAATTTAAGCACACTTTTACACTGGACATGAATGTACAAGTATGAGAAAATAAATACTAATAAATATTTACGGTTTGGGTATATAACAAAGGGGGGACAAGTTAAAGGAATGTGAGGATGTGTGTATATATGTGTAAGTAAGTGTGGCTCTGTTAAAGTAGAGACCCGGCCTTCCTGATAATTACTACCCGTGCCGGGTTTACTGATTTAGGTTTATGTAACTAGAACACAATAAGCTGGCACTTTTTGAAAAGAAGTGGGGTCTAACGGTAAAAAACAATCATTTAATTTAATATCATATATTGTACTACTTTTTCCTTAAAGGCACTTTTTGTATCATTATAATAAGTCGGATTAAAACGAATTAAACTTTTAAGTCAACATGCGCCTTATGAGAGAACGGAATTAAGATGAAGAAATTACGTGCTCGGTTCTCTTAATATTTCTGTTCTAATTAATTTTTTCCTTTGTTTCATCTTTATTCCCTAATAAGTTTAGTGAAGGATGACAAAGGGCACGTACACGTTTCGTGTAAGAACGTCCTCAACGCGGAAATACTCAAAACTCTTAACATATAAGGAAAGATTTTATCACCAACACGTAAGAGTCATTGATACACTTAGATGATGAGAATAGCAATTGTGCAATTCCAACTCCGATTCCTATTGACTGAAAGCAGATTTACCCAATTATTCGCCTCTTACTCCTCAATTAATGGGATCATTCATTCTTTTATTCTTTTCCGTCCTTCAAGTCATTGAGTTAAAATTAAACTGATTTAAGTTTTATGTATTGTAAACTTCCTTTTTCGGATGCATCATATTTTTTTAAATTATTCTACTAATTAAAAATATTTTTCATTCATATTATGTCTGCCAACTTTTGTGATTTTTCATTCCTTTTTTTTACTGATTCTTTTATTCTATTCAATCATGCAACTCAATGAGATAAAATGAAACTGTTGTTAGTTTTGTCATGTAAACTTTCTTTTTCAGATGTTACATATTTTAATGTGATACAATGTTGCTTGTTTCAAATTATTCTACTAATTAAAAATATTTTTCGTTCGCAACAATATGTCTGCCAATTTTTGAGATTTTCCTTTTTTTTTTTTTATTGATTCTTTTATTCTATTCCGCCATGAAGCTCAATGAGCTAAAATTAAACTGTTTTAAGTTTTATGTCGTGTAAACTTTCTTTTTCAGATGTTACATATTTTAATGTGTTACAATGTTGCTTGTTTTAAATTATTCTGCTAATTAAAAATACTTTTCGTTCATAATATGTCTGCCAACTTTCATGATTTTTTTTTTTTTTTTTTTAAGTATTCTACAATTCTATTCTGTCATGCAACTCAATGACTTCAAATGTTAAACTACTTTAAATGTTGTGTAATGTAAGCTTTCTTTTTTGGGTGCATACTACAGTACACTCTCGATTATCCGTGCGCGGATTATCCGGTTTGCGGATTATCCTAACNACTGAAAGCAGATTTACCCAATTATTCGCCTCTTACTCCTCAATTAATGGGATCATTCATTCTTTTATTCTTTTCCGTCCTTCAAGTCATTGAGTTAAAATTAAACTGATTTAAGTTTTATGTATTGTAAACTTCCTTTTTCGGATGCATCATATTTTTTTAAATTATTCTACTAATTAAAAATATTTTTCATTCATATTATGTCTGCCAACTTTTGTGATTTTTCATTCCTTTTTTTTACTGATTCTTTTATTCTATTCAATCATGCAACTCAATGAGATAAAATGAAACTGTTAGTTTTGTCATGTAAACTTTCTTTTTCAGATGTTGCATATTTTAATGTGTTACAATGTTGCTTGTTTCAAATTATTCTACTAATTAAAAATATTTTGCGTTTGCAACAATATGTCTGCCAATTTTTGAGATTTTCCTTTTTTTTTTTTTTTTTTTTTTTTTTTTTTTTTTTTTTTTTTTTTNTTGATTCTTTTATTCTATTCCGCCATGAAGCTCAATGAGCTAAAATTAAACTGTTTTATGTCGTGTGAACTTTCTTTTTCAGATGTTACATATTTTAATGTGTCTGCTAATTTAAAATACTTTTCGTTCATAATATGTCTGCCAACTTTCATGATTTTTCATTTTTTTTTTTTTTTTAAGTATTCTACAATTCTATTCTGTCATGCAACTCAATGACTTCAAATGTTAAACTGCTTTAAATATTGTGTAATGTAAGCTTTCTTTTTTGGGTGCATAATATTTTATTGTGCTACAACGTTGCTTGTTTTAAGTCATTCTTCTAGATAAAAAGGTTTTTTGCTCATAAAATAACTGCCAGCATTTGTAACTTTTCTTGAAATATTTTTGCAGGAGGTCGCAATATTCCTGTTTTAATATTTCATTCTTAATTCACTAAGTTTGTTTTAGACTGATTTATCTCCGCCACATAAAAATAATTTTAATAATAAAAGATCTTTAATTGTGATAAATCAGTGATAATTAAAAAAAAGTGACAGGAATCAACTGATTACTAACGAACCAACTTTCACGAACCTAACTACCCTGTATCTTAATTCTTTCATAGCTACAAAAATTCTGAAAATATGGAAGTTAGCCCCAAGCCAGGTAATCCCTTTATTTTTCCCGTAATTATTCAGTGATTTTTATAAGTTCTAGCAAAAAAAGTAAATAAAAGATATTAACCACCGGCCACTTTGTTACGACTTTCGTAAGCCAACTATTTTGAACCAAGCAATTAACAGCAGGAATAAAAGCATTCTTTCTTAAATAAATATCGTTCTTTTCTAATATTTAGAAAGGTAACAAAGTATCTGCTTAATGTGGCAGTAGCTGATGAGATTTATAGAGCAGTGATTACTACAACAAATAAAAATGTATGTAAATGAATAGGAAAATAATGTATTTAGGCAAAAATCAATCCGTGTATTCGTATAAAAAGTAGCAGCCAAGAAGAAAAATAAAAAGTATTATTATCAAGTGCGAATTACCACTTTTTTTTTATATACACAACCCAGAATAAACTGGCTAGACTTTAATAAAAACGATAGTACATTGATCTATATAAATTATTACTATTAATTTCAAAATAAAAATTGATGGAATGTAGAGGGCTGCCAGTTTTGTACGCTTTTTGGAAAAGTTTCTTCTAGTGGTAGCTACGTTTATGTTTTAATGTATGACTCTTTGTTTTTGTTTTTTAAATTTGATTTAAAAATACTTTTTACACCATTTCAATTAAAAATTCAAAACTTTATATGAAATGTCATTACATTTCAACTTTTTCCTGGTGAGACTATTAAGATTTTAACAATATCTCTAAAAATTCTGAAATCTATAAAATATTATGCCAAAAAGAGTAGTAGTTGGCAGTCTTGAATAGATGTTAAATAAATATTACTAATGCAAGCATTAAGATGGAAAGAAAGATAAGATCGATTTATTCAGGACCGTTCTCATATTTGGTGCTACAACTTATTTTTATTTTATTTTTGTTTGTCACTTGATTTATTGAAGTGACACGATATTTACGATATTTAAGTATTGTTATTTTCTGAATAACAATACTCAAATATCGTACAAAGAACTTAGAATAAGGGTTAATACTAGAGATGCCAACTTGCTCCGATTAGCGCATAAATATTTTCGAGTGGTAGGCTTTTAATCTATGATTTTTGGTTTAGTAAATTCGATTTATAATGTTTTTACTCTCTACTACTTCTAAATAATTCAAAGTCTTATGTGATAAGTCCCTTTGTAACAGTTAGGTCATATTGAGTCTCTTAAAAAGTTTGTTAAATTAATCGAAAATCTGCAAAAATTTCGTTTATAGTTCTTTATTGTTTTTTAAAATACTTTGTCAAATCCGGATCAATTGACATTTCTGCTTGATACCCATGCTATAAATCATGACGTACTAGTATTTCAGATAATCCAATATATATTCACCTATCTATAAATGTACTGAAATATATATATTACACTACTTATTTAGCTAAACAACGCTGTCACGAAAGTATCTTTATAAATCTTAACTTTTTTTTTCTTTAGACATTCTCTGCAACTCATAGGTATCTTAACCTAAAGCAAATTAGTTAAAAAAAATAATAAATAAAAAATTTAAATTCGGATCAGCTAGCATCTCTGCTTAATACCCATGCTATAAATCCTGACGTACTAGGATTTCAGATAATCCAATATATGTTCACCTATCTATAAACGTGCCAAAATATATATTTTACACCATTTATTTAGCTAAGCAAAGCTCTCACAAAAGTGTCTTTATAAATCTTTTTTTTCAATATTTTATGCATCTTATAGGTATCTTAACCGAAATCAAATTAGTTTTTAAAAAAATAATAGATAAAAAAAATTTAAAATCGGATCAGTTGGCATTTCTGTTTGATATCCATGCTATAAATCATGACGTACTAGTATTTCAGATAAACCAATATATGTTCACCTATCTATAAATGTACTAAAATATATATTTTACACCACTTACTTAGCTAAGCAGCGCTGTCACAAAAGTATCTTTATACATCATTTTTTTTCTTCTTTTTTTTTTCAATATTCTCTGCATCTTATAGGTATCTTAACCTAAATCAAATTAGTTTTTAAAAAAATAATCGATTAAAAAAAAAATTTAAATTCGGATCTGTTGATATTTCTGTTTGATATCTATGCTATAAATCCTGACGTACTAGTATTTCAGATAAAGCAATATATGTTCACCTATCTATAAATGTACTAAAATTATATATTTTACACCACTTACTTAGCTAAGCAGCTCTGTCACAAAAGTATCTTTATAAATCATTTCTTTTCTTCTTTTTTTTTCAATATTCTCTGCATCTTATAGGTATCTTAACCTAAATCAAATTTGTTTTTAAAAAAATAATCGATAAAAAAAAAAAAAAATTTAAATTCGGATCTGTTGGTATTTCTGTTTGATATCTATGCCATAAATCCTGACGTACTAGTATTTCAGATAAACCAATATATGTTCACTTATCTATAAATGTACTGAAATATATATTTTACACCACTTATTTAGCTAAGCAGCACTGTCACAAAAGTATGTTTATAAATCTTTTTTTTCCCCCAACATTCTCTGCAACTTATAGGTATCTTAACCTAAAGCAAACTAGTTAAAAAATAGTAAATAAAAAAAATTAAAACAGTTTTTTCTTTCTTTTTTTTTGAGACAGTGCGGTAATTTAAAGCTCTATGATTGTAGCTTCACAATTATCAAGTATAGTATTTTGGCTGCTTATTAAAGTATGCCAAATGAGCGATAACTATTAAAAGAATATTTCCTTCTTTCCACCTAACGAGTCAGATCATAGAGGGGAAAGAACCGTGAGAGCATCGTAGATCCATGGGAGCGCAAACCTGTTTATCATTGAAAAACTGAGGTTCCCCCTCCGGAAGTCACCGGTCAAATAGGGGGGCAAACTTGCGACGTTTTTTTTTTCTAAGGAGTTTTTGAGCGGATGAATGATTCGCTTATGGAAAATAACATTGAAAGAAAAATGTACATCCAATCCTTGTCAGGGTTATTATTTTTTTCATGAGTATTTTGATACAGGCTTGTAAAAACACGATTCGGAACGTGTTGAGACTTGTTTATGGAATAATTTGGGTCAAAATATTTAGAATCTTTTTCCTTGCGTCAGAATGGTTTCATAATTAGTATGTTTATAAACAAGGGTGTAGCCACAAGGGTGATCAAGAGGTGGCACTCGCAATCCCCTTTGGAAATTGTATTAAGAAATTATAGTTTGCTGTTAACTGTCATTATTTTTTTTATTATTTATTTATTTATTTTTATTTTAAATAATAATAAGTACTCTTTGTTACGTATCATATTAAATGTAGTGCGGGGAGAAGGAAAAAAAAACGGATCATCCTGAAATTTTTTTGATTTAGTGATCTTTGCCTTGAGTCGAGAGTTAAGAAATCAATTTTTAAAAATACGACTTTTTTAAAAGTTTCGATTTCTTAAGAAATATTCGACCGATTTCGCTCAAATTTTGTATTTTGCCATTTAAAATTAGATTAACTAAAATGAAGCAAAGAATTGTATTCTTCACTGTTCAAAATATTTTCGACTTTTTTATTAAATAAAATTATAAAGAAATAATAAATATTTACAAAAAGTTATTTTTTGCCAGGAATTATCTTTCGATAAACGAATTATATAATTATGTGCAAAAATTTTTCAATTTGCTTAAAAAGTTTGTCCGTTTATTTATTCATTTAATTTTTGTTTATTTAATTTTTATTTATTTTTATTTCATCTTTATTTTATTTTCTTGAGCTCTGCACTTTGATTTATGAAAAGGGTGCGAAAATTGTATTCTTCAATTTAATGTTATATTTAATTAATGTTTGTTAGAGTACTATAAGTTTTCGTCAAAATTCGTTCATTTAATAGATTTTTTTTAAAATTGTTTGAAAACATTTCTGACCACCATCAGTAAAATTATTTTTCTGAGAAAATATTTTTGTTAACATATTACATAAATATAGACAATATAAAACTTGTTTTGGTTTTGAGTTTCTTTTTTAATATACTGTAAAAAAATGATTTGATTTCTTAAAGTTAAATAAAGTGTAGAAGTTGTGCATTTTGTATTATTCTTTGCGGCTGGCATATTTGACACAAATGACTGTTGAAAATATAGGTGACTTCGAGAGTGAAAACAGTTTTCCTGAATTTTTGTAAACATAACTTCACACTAAAAATCGAACAATAATGGACACAAATGTATGGTGTTTGTATTTTTCTAGTAACTATTCTTCGTTAACTTTTTCTTATTATTATTATTAGCGTTATTATTAGTAACCCATTGTGGGTTAGGGAATTGTGGAGGTTACAATTTCGTGACCAACGGCCATGATTGTGGCAATGTGATCAGCACTGAGCGCAGGCCACCTTTAATTCCCAGCCAAGCTGGTATTCATCGATCTAGCGCTAGGTGGGCTCCAAGCTGCTACTTGAGATTGATCTAAAGCTGTGTAGGCTCCAAGCTGCTACTAGAGATCGATCTGAAGCTGGGTGGGCTTCAGGCTGCTACTGGAGATCGATCTGAAGCTGAGTGGGCTTCAAGCTGCTACTGGAGATCGATCTGAAGCTGGGTGGGCTTCAAGCTGCTACTGGAGATTGATCTGAAGCTGAGTGGGCTTCAAGCTGCTACTGGAGATCGATCTGAAGCTGGGTGGGCTTCAAGCTGCTAGTGGAGATCGAACCCAAGTTTTTCACAAAGACAGTTCAATGCCTTGCTTAACCACTGAGCCATAGCTGTTGTTATTATTTATATATTATTATTAGTAATACATTATTATTATTAATATATCATTAATATATTATTATTATTATTATATCATTATTATTATTATATNTGGGTGGGCTTCAAGCTGCTACTGGAGATCAATCTGGAGCTGGGTGGGCTTCAAGCTGCTACTGGAGACCTATCTGGAGCTGGGTGGGCTTCAAGCTGCTACTGGAGATCGATCTAAAGCTGTGTGGGCTTCAGGCTGCTACTGGAGATCGATCTGAAGCTGGGTGGGCTTCAAGCTGCTACTGAAGATCGATCTGAGGCTGGATGGGCTTCAAGCTGCTACTGAAGATCGAACCCAAGTTTTTCACAAAGACAGTTCAATGCCTTGCTTAACCACTGAGCCATAGCTGTTGTTATTATTTATATATTATTATTAGTAATACATTATTATTATTAATATATCATTAATATATTATTATTATTATTATATCATTATTATTAATATATTATTATTATTAATCTATCCTTATTATATTATTTTTTTAGCATTGAATTATATTAAGGATTCCAATTAAATGAAAACCCTTACTTAAAAGTGTGAAAAATTTTTAAAAAAAATTAAAAAAAAAAAAAGAACAAAAAGCAATTGAAAAAAATTATCCAAAAAAAAAAATTACTTGAAACTTGAATTTTTAGCTTTCCTTCAATAAAAAATTTTCAGCAACAATACAATTTCGTAAACATGTTGCTTAAAACTCCGTTGAGTTTTCAAAAAAGGTAAAAATTCAATTCGACTGAATCTGTAATTTTAAAGAGTAAAAAAATAGCATAAAATAGTGAAAAGCAGCGAAAGGTAATTTTTTTTAAATGAAGATTAAAATTTACTCCTAAAAAGAAATAATAAAAAAAAGGCTTTAAAGCATGTGTCTTCCCTCCCTCTTTTTTGTTATCTTGTAAGATCACCGGCAGATAACTTAAATTCTTATGATTTCAGGAGGCTGGAAGACATCTGTCAATATGACGCACTCATGTGTTTATACCCCCCTTTTTCTTATTCCACATACATAAAAAAAGGGGGGGAGTTAAAGCACCCTCTCACTACTATGACGATTGAAATAAGACGTGGGAAAATTTTGCCTCAAACAGAAACTTCCTTTTTTTTATGTATTTTTTTCCTCTCTTCCCGCTAAAAGCAGTATGAGGGGCCTTTTTCATGTAGAAAGGTATAGAGGGTGGTTAAGATTAGGTTTCTAAAAGGATATATGGGGAGAGGGGGGAATATGTGTTATAGAAATAGTGGATAGGGTGTGTGGGGTTGAGGCATAACAGACGCGTCAGTTATCTTTCTTTTTTATATATAGACAACCACTGTATGTATGCATCCTTAGTGGCTCATAAAATTTAAATAGAATTTCCATTTTGTTGATAATTTATATTTTCAACTCATTTTATACTATAAATTTTTATTAATATTGCTTAGTTGAAAGCTTTTACATCTTATAATGGGGGGAGGGGATAGTTTGAAATTGATTTTACCTACCACTATAATTAATAAAAAATAAAATTAAATATAATGAAAGATAATACATTTTCGGATTATAGTTTATATTTTAATTTTACATTTAAAGCGGTAGTAATAATTATGCATTTTTTTCTATTTTAATTTCAGATTTACAAATTTAATTAAAAATGATTTTTAATTTATGACACAAATCTACATGCAAACAATATTAAATATAAATAATAATGTGTTATGTATAGTAACGCAGTAGTGAGTTAACATTTTTTAAAAAAAGAACGTGTATTTTTATTATTGCAATTATTTCACAAACAATTGAGAAAAGCATCTTTTGAGATATTAAAAAAAATGTCTGCTCCATTTCGGGAATTAAGTTTAATTTAATGATCATGCCTATGCCTTTTAATTTAAAAAAAGCTACTAAATTTTACGAGAAAATCTTGAATGGTGATTAAGTTTTTATCTGTTTGAAAGTACGCAGTACTGATATGTAAATATGTACTATAAAACAATTAAAATAGAAAGAAAATTATAGCGAAGTTTGAGATGAAATAAATATGATGTTTTTTCGATATATTTTTATAGTTATATGTTTCTTATGATTATAAATCTGACATTTTTTTCCAGACAGATTCTTAGCCACCTGTTCGACCTCAACTGATCATAAAAATAAAAATAGGATGTCAAGTATTGCATCGCTTATTTAATTGCCTATTCTTTAGCAATATATATATATTAACGTAAATCATGTGACAATAACTGAATATTATTTCAAAAACTAAATTTTTTTTTTGTTGGTAAAACACATGTTATTGAAAACGAAACATTGATTTTATTGAAATAGACATTTTTTAGTCAAATGGGAAAAAGCACCTTTTAGCCCTTTGAATTGAAAACACACAATAAAAAAAGCATTTATAGCGCATTTTAATTTATTAAGGTTGTTTTTAGTGAATCGTTTTTTTAACACTTTTCAGTGTAAAATGAAGTTAACCCTTTTGAAGGCCGTGGTAAGTATACTTACCACCACGTTTTACCACTTTTAATTTAGGTTTCCATTTTTCAATAACTTCATCTTTCTTGAAGTGAGTTTGGATAAAATTGGTAACCATTTGTCACTTCTAAAAAACGTATAAAAGTTATAAAATACATAATTCCTTTTGAAATTTGTAGCAATTAAGGAATTTCTTTTACAAATAAAGAAAAATAAAAGTCAGTAAGCTCCTAATAGGTCATGTTAAATATATTTACCACCAAAAAAAGGGCATTTTTATAAACTAAATGAGTTTTTTTTTTATATCAATTACTGTTCTTAAAACAATTTCATTTCCAAAAATACTTTGATTTACCTTTACTAGAAATAAAGGGCCCGTTAAAGGGTTAAAAAATAATGCATGAAACACACAAAAATTATTATGCCAACTAAAATATTTCAGTTACAATGGCTACACTCTGTTTCTGCCTTCATTCGTTTCAAAGCTAGAGTAATAATACACCTTTAATAAATTTCTAATGGCTAATCTTGTCTACCAATTAACCGTAACTCCAACCATACGTCCGTACTTCCCAGTTATTTGATCTCTAATAATGTCTATATTTCTAAGATTGTGTTTTTTGCATCAAGTATTTTTATCTTTATTTAATTAATTCACTGCGTTTTATTTATTATTTATTTATTTTTACGCTTTCGTTCCCATACTTCATATTCATTTAACTTTTGAAAAAGCAAAAAATAGTTATTAAATGCCTATTTTCGGGTTACATGGTAAGTGAAAGCGAGTGACCCAAAATAATTTTTATTTCTTTTCATGTTCTTTTTTTATTTATATCTAATTTCGAATGATTGTGATGAAATTTTTATTTTGCCTGATTATTTTATTTTTTATTGTTTTGACGTTAGCAGTTTTAACTTCATGTTATGATACTTAATATTTTCTTTTATCGCTTTATTCTATTACTTTAAATATCTTAATTACTTTTTTTTAATTTTTTTTTTAATATTTTTTATCTCTTATTTTTTTTACTCTTTATTTCTTTTTTATATAGATATATTTAAGAAAATGCTAACTTTGTATGCACTTCTAAATACTTATCACTGATATCAGAATCTACTTCCCAAATCAGCTGATCTGATGACTAGTCTTGGAGTATAGCGGAAGAGGGGGTCAAACACAAGGTAAAGACGGGGGACATATGTGTTTCCTGTTACTACTACCTGCTCTTAGCGCGGGAAAACGCAAAATGCGCTTTCAGCTGTTCAAGTATTGTTCACTTTCATCAGAATATAAGTTCACTTATTCCAGTGGAAGGGGGGAGTCTGCACAATAAACTGATCATGAGTCATATCCAGGTGTGGTGATGACGTCAGTACAGAAGAAAACAGCAGGTTAGAAATGTGAGCAGATTAATTTTTTTAAGAAAAAAATATTTTTCGCGGGGTTTTTGTAGTAAAAATACTACTACAATTCGGGTGGAAAAGTGCTTATACGCTTTTTAATTTGAAAATGTAACACCGTTTCACAAGCATACCTGCCAACTTTTACGCATTTGGCGTAAAATTTTATTTTTATATTTAAAGTGGTAGTAAATATATATTATTTTTTCTTTTATAAACTTAATATTTAAAGCATTTTGATCACCACTATTCTTAAAAAAATTAAGCATGTATACATGTATGCGTTACTATCGTAGTTGTCAGTTTAAGCTTTTTCAAATACAACGTATTCTTTTGCGTAAAATTGAAATTTAAATTACATTTTGAGACCATTGGGATTGGATAATGAAAGCGAGTAAAAGTTGGCAGGTATGCACAAGTTATATATATATATATATAATTTTTTTTTTTTTTTTTTTNTTTTTTTTTGAACGTTCAAAATTTATGTACAAACAGATAATATCCAAAAAGATGTTCTTTAGATACAAATAAACGAGTTTAAAAGCAAGTAAAAGATCTCACGAAAGTTAGAATAACTTAGCAATAAGAATACGAATTGCCAACTTTTATGTCTTTTGCAAGGAAAATATACGGGGTTTTTGATTTAAAAATATTACAATTCGGGTCAAAAGTTATTTTTGTGCTTTTTTCTTTGAAAATGTAACGGTGTTCTACATTTATTTTATTTTTTTCTGTTTTAAATTTACATACCTACCAACTCTCCCAGATTTCTGTTCCTTTT
>NC_092212.1:73737532-73746717 GCF_043381705.1 Parasteatoda tepidariorum
TTTTTTTTTGAACGTTCAAAATTTATGTACAAACAGATAATATCCAAAATGATGTTTTTTTGGATACAAATAAACAAGCTTAAAAGCAAGTAAAAGATCTCACGAAAGTTAGAATAACCTAGCAATAAGAATACGAATCGCCAACTTCTATGCCTTTTGCATGGAAAATATACGGGGTTTCTGATATAAGAATACTACAATTCGGGTCGAAAGTTATTTGTGTGCTTTTTTCTTTGAAAATGTAACGGTGTTCTACATTTATTTTATTTTTTTTCTGTTTTAAATTTATGTTCAAATTATGTAAATTTAAATGCAAGAAAAAGGTTCCCTCAATAAAGGTTCAATTATGCGGTTGCATATCTAAGCAGTAACAATACAAATTGCTAACTTTTATGCATTTTTCAAAAAATCTTATGTATCATATTTATCTTCTTATGGATCGCATGTAAAATAGAAGTAAAGTTCGAGCTTTCTACTTATTTCATGTATTTGCAAATTTAATTTAAAATGATTTTTACCATCTCTACATACAAATAAATTAATTGACCAGCTCGTGGTAGGGTCTATTATATTCTTTACAAGGGATAGGTGAAAAATTGTCTTTTTTCTTTTTTAGTTTTAAAATTGAATTACTGATTAAGTAGAATTTTTTCATTAATTAAGTGCTTTTATGTATTATATAACAATTTAATTTATTCGAAGTTCTTTTTAACTGTACTGTTAAACAATGTATTTTTTTTAACGCTTTTTCCAAAATTCTTTAATGATAAAAAAGTTTTTTTTCCCCTAATTCTTTC
Source organism: Parasteatoda tepidariorum (assembly GCF_043381705.1). Taxonomy (NCBI): domain Eukaryota; kingdom Metazoa; phylum Arthropoda; class Arachnida; order Araneae; family Theridiidae; genus Parasteatoda; species Parasteatoda tepidariorum. The sequence goes on from NC_092212.1 coordinate 73,738,330, forward strand.
TTTCTGTTAATTTTATTCTTTAACTAAGAGGGAAAGTTGCTTCATTTAAAAATAACCTTTGAGCCTGTTCTCTGATCAAGAAAACCTTTATTATTTTATTGATCAACTCTCCACCATTATTAGCTTTTTAAAGATAAAAAATAGTCTATATGTATGTTACAACAGTAAGTAATTCTCACAGATGTTTTCCTTCCAAAAACAAACTAGATATAAGAATTGATTTTACTACCAGTTTTCTTCTTATTATTATTTTTATATTTTTTCCAAGGTAGTAATAAGGTGTTGAACCCATTTCGTAAATAAATAAATTAAATTAATGCCCCTCGCGGGGCTGATGCTAAGATAACTACCACAATGAGTATGAGTAAAGCGTAGAACAAATCTCGGTACAAATATCGCCTCTCACTTAACCCTTTTTAAGGCCGTGGTAAGTATACTTACCACCACGTTTTACCACTTTTAATTTAGGTTCCCATTTTTCAATAACTTCAGCTTTCTTGAAGTGAGTTTGAATAAAATTGGTAACCATTTGTCACTTTTAAAAAACGTATAAAAGTTATGAAGTACATAATTCCTTTTGAAGTTTGTAGNCATTCACATGCATTATTAATACAAATACATTTTCCAGGGTGAGACGATGAGGCAACCACAAGCACTTCCACTGGTTCAAGTGGTCCACGAGAGAAAATGCACAATATTGCCGTGATTACAGAGCACGGAAGCGAGCGGAGCAGGAAAAAGAGTCGTTGAATAAAACTAGTGATCCTTCTACGACTGCTGATTGTTCTACAATTAACGTCGCAGGTTGCGAAGTTTAACCTTAACTTCTTACGCGCGGAGGGACTCCACGCACTATTTTTTTTTTTCAACGTTTCTTCCAAAATTCTTTAATGATAAAAAAGTTTTTTTTCCCTAATTCTTTCTTTCTGTTAATTTTATTCTTTCACTAAGAGGGAAAGTTGCTTCATTTAAAAATAACCTTTGAACCTGTTCTCTGATCAAGGAAACCATTATTATTTTATTGATCAAGTCTCCACCATTATTAGCTTTTTGAAGATAAAAAATAGTCTTCTATATGTATGTTACAACAGTAAGTAATTCTCACAGATATTTTCCTTCCAAAAACAAACTAGATATAAGAATTAATTTTACTACCAGTTTTCTTCTTATTATTATTTTTATATTTTTTCCAAGGTATTTATAAGGCGTAGAACCCATTTATAAAAAAATAAATCAAATTAAAGCCCCTCGCGGGGCTGATGCTAAGACAACTACCACAATGAGTATGAGTAAAGCGTAGAACAAATATCAGTACAAATATCGCCACTCACTTAAAAGAAAATATTTTTAGTTTACTAATTTATTAGAATTTACCAGGAAAAGTAACGTTAGAGGAAATTAGCTATATGTGTGACGTGTAACTGATTAAGTTCAATTGCGAAGAAAAAGTAAAATTTTATTTATTTCTAAATGAGATTGTCATGGTTTTTCTGAAACCTATGTATTTTATTAAAAATAATTGCCATTAATGTGTCATTTGGATACATGTTGTAGCACGAAAATTATAATTTAGTTTAATAAAGAACAGTCCTATATTTCATCAAAACGGTCCCGAACGGAATAACAGAAAGGTATCATTACTTCTTTTTATATATTGTATATCCCAATTATATTATAATAATAATTAAAGTAAGTTTAATTCGTTTATATTTGCAAGCACTTCAGATTTTTCAGATCAGATTTTTTTTATATATTTGTTTAAACTTTTGTGCAATACATAGTGGGTGTACAAGATAATTGTGAATCAAAAATGAAATAATTAAGCGTTAAATTTACTACCACTTGAAATATTTAACAAAAATCTAGCGCAAAAAAGAAGAATATTAACACTGCTTAACTGGTAACCCTGCATAAGGTTGATTAACTACCACTTGAAATATTTTGTAAGAAAATATCAACAAATATTTGGAGACGAGTAATTGCTTCATTGATATCTAAGTTGCATATATGATAAACTTTTTTCCTCCTTTTCTTTACCAGTATAACAAAAGTCATAAATTACTTTGTTCACTTAGTCGTAAGAAGAAAAACAAAGTGTTTTTCAAACGTTTTTCATTTAATGTAAAATGTTATCTCACAAAGCAAGAACTTTTCTAACTTATGCCTTCAATATTTTACAAAACAAGGAACATACCTAAAAAAGAAAAGGTTCGTTGAACTATGGAACAAAATGCCCTTTAATATGAATAGATTAAAGGAAGTAAGAATCACAAAAAGTCGTAAATCAAATAAATTTTATTTATCAAATCAAACTACATCACAGTAGCTCTAGAAAAATCTTTTTCTTTCAATGGAAATAAATCGCAAAATTTTCGTAGGTGTAAGGAATTGATATTATTGTGTCTTATTATTATTTGGTTTTATTTATTTTTAACTCTAGCATTTTAAATAAGAATATAAAAAAGTCTTTCATCTGCAAGGAATTGAAATTGGCTTAAATAGTTTGCGGGGGAAATATTCACATTTTTAATAATATAGTTTCTATTAAATATTTTATTATTAAACCTAACTTCATATTCTTAAATCTAACTTAAATTGAAGAAAAATTTTCGTTTTCTTTAATTAAAATGAGTCATAAAATCTTCGTCGATACATAAATATCTATAAATATCATTAATGAAATAATTAAACTTGTTATATGAGATTTTAAAATGATGGTGAGGTGAACCGGGTTCGAATCGCGGCGATGGTCGGTCGATACGAATTCCGCATAAGGCTTGCACCGACCGCAGTGCTGACGTGAAATATCATCAGTGGTAGACGGATCATGGGTTAGAGCTCCCTTGCAGTCAGGCTAACCGTGGGAGCTTCTCGTGTTCTTCCTCTCCATGAAACGCACATGTTGGTTAGCTATGAAAAAAAGTCTTCCACGAAGGCAAATTTATCCCTAAAATTGAGCCAGACGTTCCCTTGTCTTCTGGATTAGGTTCAAAATTACAAGGCTAAGTAGGTAAATTTAGTGTCGTTAAACCAAAAATTGGGTCGGCTATTCAACGACGGTTATAAAATAAGAAATTTTAATTAAACTAACAATATTTAAATTTAATTTCTAAACTTTTGTTTACTTCTTTTACGACTGCTTCTCACTTACTTCTTAATACTTTCTAAATTTAGTGACATTTAGTTAGTTTAGTTCGAATATAGTTATAACTACAACAAGGACATGATTTCGTAATCGAATGCAAAGACTCCAACTACTATGGATTTTCCGCAATTTCAGAAAATATTTTTCCCAGTGGAAACAAGGGTTATGCGTTTGAATTTTAATAAATGAAAATTTAAAGAAAATTGCTACCACTATTAAACACAAGTATTTTTAAAAAATATATATTAATTGCTCCAATTCAAGAAAAGTTAAGAAAAAGTATTATATTAAATATATTTCTTATTAATTTTAATTGCTACTGAACTTCCCATTGAAAAGTGCTAATAAATTTTTGTTTTCTTTATTTCTCAGGATAGTTATAACAATTGTCAAGTTGAAAATATTTGTGTAAGAAGTAAATGCAGTGAAGAAATGTACGCAGCATGTTTTTACTATGATTTATACAGCTTAAAACTCATCCAAAGTTTTTACGTTCGTAAATTCTTCAGTTTCTGAGAAGAAATAAAACGAAAATGCTTTGTTCTCTAAAAAGATAACGTCAAATTTAAGAATTTTATGACTGACAAGGTTTAAGGAATATTTATTCAGTTTATTTCCAATTCCAGTAAAATTCTTTGGTTGCAGAAAATTTAAATTCAACAGACTGCTTATTAAATTGTTTGTACTTTACAACTCTAATTTATAGCTGCAAGATGTCTAGTTTTGAGGCATATAAATAAAAACTGCGGAGTTAATAATTTTTAAGAATAATCTTAAAGATTGTAAACTCAAAAATGTAATAATGTAAATAGAAATTCTTTACTGATTTTTTAAACTGTTTCATGCATAACGTAATTATTTTTCATTGTTAACTCATCGACAATTTGGTTGATGATTCATTTTCAAAATCTTTACGAAAGAAATAATGAAAAGGAGTAGTGACTTTTTAAAGTGAAAAAATACGAATTTAAAATAGTAAAATGTTTTCATTACCACAAGAATTAAAAAAAAAAAGTATTATAATATAAATTTTGCGAAATGAAATCGTATATAATCTTGCAAGTCATCAACATAATTGCTTGCCAACTACTACGTTTTAAGCCAAATGTTTCATGTAGTAGTGTAGATATTCAAAATCCAAAGCTCTCATAATTTTTGGTAAATTTGCAATCATTATAAAAGCCACACCATGAGAGAACTTGATCATCTTTGATACGTTCACTCGTAATTGTTTATTTGATCTCACACAGATGGATGAGCTAAAGCCGCATTCTGCGGCTAGTACTCAGATTTTAACTTGATATAGGTAGTGATCATTTAAATGTAGTGGTATAAACAAGATGGCGTATTAAAGTACTACTAAGCTTCTCCACATAAGTTGGAATATTAATTAACATGAAGTTAATTAAATACAACGCCGTGTCGCACATCGAGATTGTTAAAATAGAATTCTTTTTCGTCTATGTTTTTTACTTAACTTAGATTAGTTATGTATTATATTGCAACCGTTATATATTTTTGTTTTGCGTACCTGGCAACTTCGATGTACAATTAGTTAACGTTCCACATTGCTTCATGTCTGTCTTTGTGTTAAATAAGAAATCTATAGTGAAAAAAATGAGATCTTTATGAACGAATATAGAATGTGTCACTTTAGAGAATAGATACTTCACGTGCTTGGCTTATTATTTTCAATAGATTGGAAAGAACAGTTCTAACGTAAAAAAATACCACGTTCCAACAGCCAATCAGGATCCAGATACGTTCACTACGTCACTTGCAGGTATCCCATTGGTACAGATGCAGGTGCCGCAAAGGCAGATACCTCGACCAAAACAATTGCATTAATATTGCTGATATTAAAACTCGAAGAAAGTTATTAACTTCCTTTTCCATCCAAATTTTTAATGGGTAAAAAGAACATAATTTCTAAAAGTTTCAAGCATGATCTTGTTCAAACAGTTTGCCATGTAAGATCTTCCAAAAACATTTGCTGCTGAAAGAAAGATTGTTTAATGAGAGTAGAGTTGGACTGGAAGTGTTTCCATGTTGTTGTTGACGTATGCCTGTTTTAGGCTTAGAGGAGATATTAGGGTAGAGAGAGCTAGTCTATTGTTTGGGCTCTGAAAACTTGTTCCAAGATGGGGGTTTCCATTTTGGCGAAAAATTCATAGCTGGCGGTCGCATCGTACTGGAATATTTTCAAGAGGACTAAAGATTTTTTCTCTCTTTTATTTTATTTTGAATGCTTTCCCAATTTTATTCGTGATTGTAAAAGATAAGCTTTCAAATAAAAATACATTATAGTATGTGTGCTACATTTAATTATTTACTTTTAATATCTTAATCATAAAAAGCTAATAACATATTATTTAAGTATGACTTTGCCAGACAATGAAATAAAAATAATGATTTANTAATGAATTTTTCGTTGCATCCAAATGCACAGCAGTATACCACCATTTTTTTTTAAATTTTATAGTTAAAAACACAGCTCATCAATTCACCTCCATAGGAAAAGAATGGGGAGAGGGTTTACTGGAGAGAAAATCGTCCAGGAATCACGTGACGATGTTCTTTGCAACGAGGAATGGGGGACTGGTTCTCTCTACCTAAATTACTCCTCTAAGGTTTTAGGCAGAGGGGGTGCGATTGTTCTTGTTTTCCAGTGGCGCCATCTATGGCCAAGAATTTGATTTCTGCCACACCATACGTCACAGCCGTTTATTGATCGGACCCATTCATTCATCCACAGATCGTAATTTTGACCTGAATCAGAGAACGATCATCTCCAATCCAGTGCCCCCAGAGGTATTGATTTGTTATGGGAACATGGAGAACTTTTGCGACTCGACAGATTTAACGTGCATCAGTCACTTTACTACATGGGGAGTCTTCGGCCGGCGGGGTTCGAACCCACGAACTCTCGGACATGGGCCCAGTGCCCTACCGACCAGTCTATCCCGGCCCCATTAAAGCACTAATATTGCTGATATTAAAACTACAAGAAAGTTATTAACTTCCTTTTACATCCAAATTTTGAATGGGTAGAAAGAACATCCTTTCTAAAAGTTTTAAGCATGATCTTGTTCAAACAGTTTTGCCATGTAAGATCTTCCAAAAACATTTGCTGCTGAAAGAAAGATTGTTTAAGGAGAGTAGAGTTGGATTGGAAGTGTTTCCATAATTTTGCCATACCCCTACAAATAATCACATTCATGTATGAAATAACTATCAGACAAATTTTTTTTTCTCCTATATATAATAGCTAATTAATATTGATATATTGCAGAATGTGCCCGCAAAAGGTTTAACAGTTCAAGAATACAGCTAATCTGCAATATTTTTCAGAATTCGAGACACAAGAACCCAATTTCATTTCAACAACAAAGAAAAGAAAAAAATAATAGCGAACAAGCAAAGTAAAAAAAGGGGGGAACAATAGCCAAAGGCCACAAAAGAAACTTTCTATAAGAGACATGGAGAGTAAAGAGTTTTAATCTGTGGGCGCGTGCAAGTAAAAGATCAAGTCACCTTCTTTATTTTTGTGTATTCAGATAGGAATTCTTGGCATTCCATCACGCCTGCCTCCTGTAAGTGCAGGTGTTTTTGAAGTAGCTCATATACCGTGCTTTTGTTTGTGTAAAGGACTTGGTGTAAGTTAAAAGAACTCTCTAAACATGAATGCGTAGACACAGAATAAATTATGGAATTTCGTTTTCTCGCCATTTGATCAAGTACTAATACATCAATGCGGGACTTTTTATTATTTAATGATACAAAAATGCAATTATAAGAGGAAAGAGGGTAATTTGTTATGCTAGCTACCACTTAGGTTTTTAAAAGTATCATTAGTTGATCGTTATATATTACAACTGCAGTTGCTTTTTCTTACTAATACAGTGATGCCAACTGTTCCGCATTAGTTATGTTTTCATAAAGTAGTAAAGATATAAAAAAATAATTACAGAATATTGATTAATTAATACGACTTGAAAAAGCTCACCACAAGATAATTGCAGCTAAATGGCTTTTCATAATGAAATGTTGAACTATTTGTTTGTAGTAGTAAGAAAAAAATAACTTAAGATCAAATTATACAATTTTTCTTATATTATATATCTAAGAATGAGAAAAAAATAACATGATTGCGAATAAAACATTTAAACATATTTTTTTTAAATAGTAAAAGACATTAAAAATACCAAAGTCTTTAATATGTTCGTTAAATCTGTTTAAATTAAAACATTTGTTATGAAATAATAGCGAAATTAGCTGACAGATTTTCATTACGTACAATGTCACTTTTTACAGAAAATTGAATCATATTTAAGACATCAAAGCAATCAATATTATTATTAAAAAGCGGCGGTGGCTCAGGGGATAGAGAGCTCGCCTCCAAGTGAGGTAGCGCAGTCGTCAAATACATGGCTCATTCAGGTGGTGGAGCCAACGCCTCCTACAACTGAAAGCCTCCACACGGTTTTTTATAGGTAGTCCAATCAGACCACTATGAAGGTAAACCAGTTTACGAATGAGCCCTTTAATAGAAAATCTAGTAAAAATTAGGAAGTGGTAGCAAATATGTGTCTAAAAATTTGTTTAATTAATGAATATGATTGGTTTGTCTTATTTACTTGTCTACCACTACAGATTCAATTCTCAAATACATATGATAAATTTCTCTCAGTAGTCACTTTTAAAACAGAAATTGGGTTCATGCGCGCAACCTTTTCGCTTCTTAAATAGTCTGCGCAGACTACTTATAAGAAACCGTGTGGCATACCTGCCAACTTTCACTCCTTCCGAGAATGGATTTTCTGAGTGGTTGTAAAACAATAAACGAAAAACAATCTGACTCAAAAATATATTTATATTTTGATCCCGTTGCAATTTGCTTGCGTAAAGATTATTATGCTTTCATATATTTATTGTAATTATTTATATTTAGTGGTGGTCAGACTCATCTATAATTATCATTATAATTCAAAAAGTTAATTGGAATAACCTGAGTATTGCTACCACTTTAAATATGTACTACTTTTTCTTTTATAAACTTAATTTTTAAATGATTTTGATCACCACTATTCTTTAAAAAATTAAGCACATATATTAATATGCGTTACTATCATGGTTGTAAACTTAAGTTTTTTTCAAATGCAACGTATTTGTTTGCTTAAAATTGAAGTTTTAATACCACTGGGAAAAATGATAATGGAAGGGATTAAAAGTTGGCAGGTATG
>NC_092212.1:73746762-73754897 GCF_043381705.1 Parasteatoda tepidariorum
CATGGGTGAAAGCCCTTATATAGCAAGACGGAAAAGAGAAAAACCTGGTACGTAAAACATTTCATTCCAGCATTTTTTTCGAAAAAAATGAAATATCTGTAACTATCAAGATTTCTTTTATAATTCTGGCATATATATAAAACTGCTTCTTTTCCAAGATAAAGTAGATATTGTTGAAAAATTTAAAAAAAGAATAAGTAAACTCCTCCCCAAAACTAGCTATAACTGAAATGGTTTTACTACCAGCCTTTCCTCTTTTCCGTCTCGCTTTCACCCCTGCGCAGGACTGGCTGATTTTAATTTATGATTATTTGTTTTGTAAATGTGATTTAAAGTTTATTCTCCATGTCAAAACATGTTAATGATTCAAAATTTCATGTGGTTGCTGTTGCAATTGTAGTTCATTTACGTCGCACTAGAGCTGCACAATGGGCTATTGGCGACGGTCTGGGAAACATCCCTGAGGATGACATGCTATCACAATTTTGATCCTCTGCAGAGGGGATGGCACACTCATTCCGGTAGCCCGACGACCTGCTCATGAAGTCGAGCACTTTACGGTGGAACAGTTTAACGAGGACCAATACCGCACACCTTCGGTCCCTACCTAGAATAATCCAAATGGTCACCCACCCGCGCACTGACTGCAGCCAGTGATGCTTAACTTCGGTGATCTGCTGAGAACCTGTGTTAACGATCAGTCTCCTGCGGGACAATTAATCCAGGAGTTCTCTTATCTTTTGGATTGGGTTCAAAATTACAAGACTACGGAGTTGAACATTTGTAGTCGTGCTATTTAAATGACTATCGTATATTTAATTGGGTCAGCTATTTAAATGACTGCTATAAAGAAAAATAAACGTGAAAATAATTTCGAATGCCATAAATGTGGTGAAAAAACTACTATAACTTATGAGCTTATTTGGATTGTCCGATTCAAAAAGTTCGGAACTACTTTTCAGAGCTCATTCGATAAAACCCTTAGCCAACTTCCTAAATCGGAGAATTCTTTCAACATTGACCAATTAAAAATATAGGTTAAATAATCTTATTTTTCCATTATCGTTCTTTCAAGATAATGCACTCTTCTAATTTGTTATCTGAAAAGTAAAAATAAAATAAATGATTTTTCTTCTTTTTTTTTACTTTATAACTTCGTGCCTTTGTAGATTTATAATTTTAACTGCTATATCATTATACCAGGTGATAAGATAAATTATGTAGGTTGTTAAGGATTTATGTCCAATTTAAAGCAAAATTTGTGGACTTTTTTTAACTTTCTGTGCTGAAATAAAAGCTATATTTGTGTAAAAGAAGAAAAAATCTTTTTTCCTGAAGTTTTTAGCGTGATTGTATTAATATTGCGACGCCGTTCCATTAATCGTTTAAACGCTAATTTTCCCTCTTTTTGAACATGTTCACAGATTCCAACTGCTCCATATTTGATTAAATATTGTAAAAAACTGCAAACTACAGATTTCCGGTTAATTTTGCCAACTCTTTAAAATGCAGAACATGACTTAACTGTAACAAAGCAGAGATGTCGCCAGCTCCGGATTTGACAAAATATTTTGAAAATCGGTAGAGAACTACTAAGTAAAATTTGTAGATTTTCGGCTAATTTTGTCCACTTTTTAAAAGGCTTAGCACAGCTTAACAAACTGTAATAAAGTGGTATATGACCATATACATTTCAATTATTTCGAAGTGAGTAAAAACTCTATAAATTCATTTGCGGGATAAAACCTCCAGCAAGGAAAAAATTAACAGCTCGTTTCAGTTTTGTTATAAGAAGCTGGAAATTTCTTAACCTTAGCTTCCACTATTCCAATACAATTCCATATGGGCCACCTTCGGATTGCATTTACTTAGAGAAAATAAAATATTATAACCATTTTCCGAGAAAATAAAATAAAAACAAAACGCCCGGCTAGCTCAGTCGGTAGAGCACGGCACTCTTAATCTCGGGGCGTGGATTCGAGCCCCACGTAGGGGACCAAAATTTGTTACCATTTTCCAAGAAAATAAAATAAAAACGAAACACCGGGCTAGCTCTGAAATTATTTATTTATTTATTTACTAGCAGAGCACAGAAAACAGTTACAAATTACTAAATAAACACAAATTAACAAAACGAAACTCACGTAACACTAAACGGAGAGATTATTTTGGAGATGTTCTCCAATCGGTTGCCGCAATTCAACTCAAACATCTCACCGATAGATGGCGTGGTGGTAATTCAATTTTGTTGTTGTTGTTGTTCATTTACGTCGCACTAGAGCTGCACAATGGGCTATTGGCGACGGTCTGGGAAACTTCCCAGAGGATGATGCCAAGACATGCCATCACAATTTTGATCCTCTGCAGAGGGGATGGCACCCCCGCTTTGGTAGCCCGACGACCTGCACGCGAAGTCGAACACTTTACGGTAGAACAGTTTAACGAGGACCAATACCGCACACACTCGGTCCCTGCACAGGCTGATCCAAGTGGTCACCCACCCGCACACTGACCGTAGCCAGTGATACTTGACTGCAATTCAATTTTAAAGTAGTTCAGTTCTGTTACAATATTATGATAGCTACAAGCATGATAATATTAAAGAAAATGAATTAATATTACTACCACTTTTTAATTTACTTTTCAGATGCGTATCTACCCTGCTTCAGAGTGAACGTGGAGTTTCTTTTTATGTATGTACAAAACACACTTAAACCCTTTGAGGGGCAGAAAATTTTAATCAAAATTTTTTTTGAAAGGAAAGCGATTAGCTTTATTTAAAATAAAAAGTGGTTGAATAAGAACCGCATCATTTAACAAATTAATATTGTTTCAATTATTTATTTTTTTTCCGCCAATGCCCACCTGTGTTAACATTTTTTTGTCAATTCAGGCATTTACAGGGCAGATTTGTTGGCCACTCTTTAAAGGGCCCTATATTAGGTGGGCCAATGTTGCTCCCACAGTAAGTACAGATACAGAGAAGGAACGAACATCCATGCCTTGCCCGGGATTCGAACCAAGGGCAGTTCCCAAACCCCTACACAGGCCGGTCGGATTGTTACAATTATAGTAGTCTATATTTTTATTAAAAATAATTGGGATGGTTTTCGTTCCTACAGCCTCTGAGGGTAAGGGATATAGGATGGGTGTAATACACTGACAAACCACATTTTCTTCGAAATATAGCGATTTTGCAACTAGTTGTTCCTAAAAATCTTTTCCAGATAGATATAAGTGCAGTTCTAAGAAAATTTCGGTCTATCATTATATTGTATGAGTAATGGATTAATGAATAATTCACTATAATGAATAAGAATTCTTATTTCAATATAATTTTGTAAGACTTCAGTGGTGCAGTTAACATATTTCGAATTCTTTCTTTGTCAACGGTATTGCACTTAAGCGATCATTGGCATTAATTAAAAAAGCTCGTTGACTGATGAGATAAACTGACAAGGATTGGCGAACGCAAACTTTTCAAATATTTCTAAAGACGATGAAACTTTTTCGAAGTATTTCAGACTTTTTATTGATAAATATTTCTGATTATAAGATAAATAGCACTTATGCACTTATTCATTTATCTGTGTTAAATTTCTGCATTTGTTTAATTGCTCTTCGCAATTTATTTGCAAGTTTTTGAATTGATAATACTGATAATTGAAGAGCTTATTGGAAGAAAGTTTAAAGTGATATTTTAGAAAAAAAACTTATATTTCATAGGAGAAATAATTATGTTAATTTTATTTACGTTAACCTTTAAATACTTAAGAAATTTTTTCAATGATGTAAAAAGTACATTTATATTTAAACTAAGTAGATATTTCTTTCGGACGCATATATAGTAAAACAAAGATCCTAAATTAAAGAAATTGTGATTTTTTTTTTAAGAATGTATTTCATTGTCGTTATCATTAGAAAATGACGCTTAAATTAAATAATTTATGTACTTTTATTCTATTTATAATAACACTTATTTAATACATAGTGAGTTGATTTATAATATTCGTTAAAAAAATTTAAAAAAAAAAAATGGACTAGCATAACTCTTACAACGAACGAGAAATATCAGGGTTCGTTCACACCTAGAAAAAATTAGTTACTTTTAGCAATTTTTATATTAAGAAGCTGAAAATTTCTTAATGTTAGTTTCCTCTATCAAATTATAGTTCCTTTATAGCTACCTTCGTATTTATATACTCTTACTTGAAGAAAATAAAATATCCTGGTAACTACAAAACATAATAATAATATGAAATAATTTACATTAATATAACTAAACTTTTTTAATTTTTTTCCAGGTGCGTGAGAGCCCTGCTTCTATAACATACATAAAGCTCCTATAAATGGAGAAATTGTAATTTTTTTAAAATGAAGTGCGTAGTAGCTAACATAAGAAAATGCCTACCTAAATTAAAAATTAATGCACTATTATTTCCCTCATAGTCATGCTTTTCCATATTAAAAACCCGGGCGTTAATTTATGTTGTTCTTTTTTTTTTTAAAGTAGAAAAGTTAAAAGCGTTTATTTAGTTTAAAAAGAGTAATGTGTTTAAAATGAACGTCAAATGCGTTTTGACTCAGTAAAGTTGTATTGCCGACAGGAAGCGTTCGTTAAAGAAAGAAAACCAGAGCAATTTTCATAGAATCTAATTTCCTTTGAGGTTAACGTTCATTGTGTTTTTTTTCTTTTCAACTATTTTTTTTATTTCATCCAATTGTAGCTTCTCGCCATTTATATGAGTAATTGAGTAAAATGATTTTATGAAAGGAAATTGAAGTAACAAATCTGATGGCAACTCCTGCTCTCTTTTGTCCACAATGTTTGTTTTTTTGGTCTTTTTTTTTTCTTAAGAAAAGGTGAGAAAACATTCGACCAAGCATAAATCAGCTTTTTTCAAATAAATTTTTTTTTTAGTGTATTGTAAAAAATATTATACTCTTTCAATGAACTAAAAAAAAATTGGTAGATTTAACTCCTTAGTTTTAAGGTACTGCGAACTTCTTACGAAGTAGGTATATAAAATTTTTCGAACCCAATGAAATTAGAAAAGTAGAAATACAGGAAAATAGCTGAACAAGAAATGGCTTAGATTATTAAAACAAGTAAACATTCTCTAAAATGGAATACGTTACCTAATCGATAGTCATGAACTGGACATGTTGAGTAGGCAAAGATTATGTTTTTTTTTTCAGGAACCCAGATTAATTTTTGAAGTTAAATGAAATGGAATACTTTACCTAATTAATACGTTGAATGCCAAGCTAATTTTGCTTGGCTTGCCAGTCTGGCCACAACGGTAAATAACTACAAACTAAATTTGTAAATATTAGACAGATTTTGCTAGTTTTTGTAAAAGGTTTTTGAATTTATTAAACCAAGAATCACAATTAATAAACTTCCACTTGAAAATATTTATTCACTTTCCGCAGCAAGTTGGCATATCTGGTGTATATAAATAAAACTATTTTTTTGTGTTCTACATTGCATTAATTTCTTCCATCCATTTTAGTAACAATAGTAATATTTTAAGAAATTAAAAATTTACTCGAATTATGTGTTTCCAATAATCTTGGCTTCACTCAGTATCCCAAGATGCGTTTTCCAAGTAATATGAAATAACTTCTGATTGTTTCTTTCGTATTCTTTTTTCTTTTTCTGTTTTGATGGGGGGGGGGGTTATGTAGTTCTTTTCAAGTGATGGTTCTTTTTTTTTTCTCTTCAAATCTGTGCGGGTTAAAATAAAAAAGTTCATTTAAACAGAAAGCGCTACATAATTGATTGTCATGGACTAGGGCTATAGAATGGGTAGGGTGAAGGCTATGTTTACTTCAGGAACTCAGATTCATTTTTCAAGTAGAGTTTAGACAGATTACCTTACCTAATTGAAATTCCTAATATAATGAACACGATGAGAATATGTTGCCTCTAACGTTAATTTCTGCATCTTTTGTGAGTTTCTAAAACAACATTTATAAGAAAACGGGATAAAAGTTCATTCTAGAGTCATGGGACCACGCCCTAATATTTAAAAAGTCATACAGTTTGAAAGAGTTAGAACAATCAGTTACCAGGGGTAAATCTGGGCTCTGTTATATGCAGCATTCTACTGTATACAGTGCAAAGTGCAACCTCGATTGATTGATTGGCATTGATTGTGAACAATGGATAAGGGACAACGATGAATGCGAGTAAACATAAAATATTAAGTAATGACTTGAAAATGTATTAGAAGTAATAAAGAAGTAGTGGATTTGAAAATCAATAATAATTTATTGAAAAAAATCTGCGAATAATGCAAAAATACTTGCAATACCAAAGACTAAGCCCTTTTATTTATTTAAAATATTCTAAAATTTTCGTTTGAACACAATCTGTGCAAAAAAAAAAATTTTTTTTAACACATTGCTGTTTATTTTCTGCACACTGACATGAATAGAGAATGTTGCTCGTTGTTACAAAAGCTTTTAAAGCCCTTTGAAAACGTTGGCACTGGTTGTGGTTCCTTTATCAGCTTCTTCATCAGTATCACTTTCGCACTTTAAACATTTCTTCAGCTTTTGCAACCGTTTCCAAAACGAAAAAAAGAAATAAACTATTTTTAAATGCCGGCAGAATTTCTGAACGATAGGGAATTCACTAGTTTCAAAAACGATCTAGACTGGTATTATTAACAATATTGGAATAGCTTTTGTGATGGGATCATTGAAACAAGACAATACATAAGGGGAAAAAGAAGATGTGGGAACGATGATGAATCGAGGTTTGACTGTACTGCGAGATGGTGATAAGTTACTCCTCGGATGATAAACAATATGATGAATCTCTCATGCTTATCATAATCAGGACATAATGATCACAGACGTTTAACCCCTTGGGGACGGGTGATTCAGAAAAGCATTCGTACAAAATCAGAATCAGGATGTAATTAAATAAAAAACGGTAACTTAAATGTAGTCGTTTCTAATTCGACAGACTTACTTTGCTTTTATCTTAACTATTGTTAGTTTAATCATACATATAATCAATGTTAATTTAAAGTATAACTAAATAGTTTTATTTTGAACAAAGTAACGGTGAATAAAATAAATCAAACAATTATAACTCCGCCCACAAATAAACTGTGCCAAAGAATTACTTTGATTACCAGCTTTATCTTTTTACCCTGGTTGATACGGTTTCATGCTGTCACGTATTTGTGACAGTCGGCGCGAAAGGGTTAAAGGTTTATTTTCCAATGCATAATTATAGGTTCTCATACATAGTAGTAATAAAATAATAATTGAAACAAAAATTTTCCTAAAATTAAACTGCTTCGTCAAATAAAAGCATAACCTTTCGCACCGACTGTCACAAATACGTGCCAGCATAAAACTGTATCAATCAAGGTAAAAATATAAAACTGGTAATCAAAGTACAGTAAAACCTTTTTTTGTGCGGTGGATAGGGACCGCATAAAAGAAATCGCATAAAAAAAAATCTAAAATTTTATAAATTCTGACATGTAATAAACAAGTTTGTACCATATACCACCAAAAACTTTTTTTATGCGGTTGATAGGGACCGCATAAAAAAAGTTGGACTCAGAAAATACATCAGTGATTTATGAAATAGATAAGAGAATGTTTTCAATAGAATTAAATAATTAAATTAGACCTAAAGAAATTTTAAAAATATTTAATTCTTCATTGTACATATACATGTAGAAGTTTTCAAATTATACATTAAATAGTTTGCTGCTACTCGTCGTAATCCAAAACGCGCATCTTCTTGGAATGAATTGGTTGAAAATCGCTTGAAGATAGGATTTCAATTGATTTGTTTTTTGGTACCATAAAGTCAGTGATCAGATAAAATAAAATAAAAATCATAAAAACTACATATAAATAGAAACAAAAGTAATTAATTTTTTTACCTTTAATCTCACTATAAAATGAATCCTTAATCTAATGAATCGTGTATAAAACTCTGAATACGAAGCGTATAGTATTTGAGATACACGCAGACGAGAATTTAAACGGTTTAATTTTAAAATACTAAATATTTTAACACAGCAAACGATTTTTTACTGATTTACTTCAACTTGTTTAGCGCAGAATAAATTTTAAACAGAAGAGAAAATGGAGTTGAC